>NC_141036.1:22690000-22851250 GCF_052040795.2 Danio rerio | reverse complement strand
TATTTCATTTTAGAATTTTTAAATTTACAATTCACATTTATAATATTTTGGAACAGTAAACATGTCAGGCTAAATAATTAAAACAATTCATTGACTTCTGCTAGGTTCATTACTTACAAAACACAGATTTTTTAATAAAAATAAAAACCTTATGAACAATATAACAGAATTTTTTTTGCAGTTTTATAACCTTGACTTTTACAAACCACGGTAAACATTGAAGCCGTTCATCCTCCCATGACTAATTATTGCCCTATTACACTTTATGCATACAGTTACGGTAATAATTAATTGCCCTCCTGAATTATTAGCCATCATGTATGTTTTTCCCCAACTTTTGATGAGCAGAGAGAAGATTTTTTATACACATTTCTAAACATAATAATTTCTGATAACTGATTTATTTAATCTTTTCCATGATGACAGTACATAATATTCTACTGTATATTTTTCAAGATACTAGTATTCACAGTGCAATTACAGTGCAATTTAAAGGCTTAACAAGGCTTATCAGGTGACTAGAAATGCTAGGGTAATTAGGCAAATCATTGTATAACAGGGGCTAATATTGCTTAAGAGGGCTAATAATATTGACCTTTAAAAGCAGTTTTTATTTTTTTTAAACAATTTTGTGTAGCCAAAAAATTACAAATACAACTTTCTCCTAAAGAAAAAAATATTATCAGACATACTGTGAAATATTCCTTGCCCTGTTAAACCTTCCTTCATTTATCCTTTGGCTTTTCATTTTAATTATTCAGGAGGCGCCGCAGCAGAATGAAACGCCAACTTATCCAGCATATGTTTTACGTAATAGATACCCTTCCAGCTGCAACCCAGCACTGGGAAACATCCATACACACTCATTCACACACATACACTACTGCCAAATTAGCTTATTCAATTCACCTGTACCAAATGTCTTTGGACTATGGGGGAAACCAGAGCACCTGGAGGAAACCCACACACACACAGGGAGAACATGCAAACTCCACACAGAAATGCCAACTGACCCAGCCAGGACTCAAACCAGAGACTTTCTTGCTGTGAGGGGACAGTGCTAACCACTGAACCACCATATTTCCTTGTGTTGAATCATTTGGGAAATGCTTGGGGAAAAAATAAATAAATAAAAATCACAGAAGCTAATCATACACAGGGGGCTAATATTTTTCATTTCAACGGTATTCATGCATTACCCCAATGAACCTAAAATGATAAATTCTTTTTCTTTATATATATATATATATATATATATATATATATATATATATATATATATATATATATATATATATATATATATATATATATATATATATATATATATATATATATAATAGAGCCATTGAATCCTTCTGATGAAACTCTATTCATATTGAAAAATACACTACTGGTCAAAAGTTTGGGGTCAGTTTTTTATTTATTTATTTTTTATATTAAATGTATTCAATAATATTAAAAAAAAAAGTTGGCGGTTCATACTGCTGTGGCGACCCCTGATTACTAAAAGGACTAAGCATGAAAATGAATTAATTAATTTAAATAAAAATATTCTGTACATCAAGGCGGTATTTATTAAATGTAAAAATATATATTTATTACATTTTTATGTATTACTTATTGTATGTAGTTTCAAATGAAATTACCACTCCAGTCATTATTGCTTTTATTACAATCACCATTATTATTATTAATAATAATAATAATAATAATAATAATTTATATTTGACTGAATTTTGAGGATCTTTAAGTCACTGGAATTATTAATGAATTATTTTTAATGAAATGAAACTATTTTTGAACAGATATTTTATATTGCAGTAACATTTTACAATTTTACAATTTGAATTGTATTTTTAATAAAATACATGCAGCCTTGGTGAGCAGGAGAAGCTGATTTTAAAACATTTAAAAATCCTACTGACCCCAAACTTTTGACTAGTAGTGTATATCAGAAAAAATAAATATTGCAATGACATTTTGTTTTCCAAGTTGTGAACACAAATAACAATATAATACATTACTATTATGAAATTTGATGAAGAACTGTATCTGATTAAATAAATAGCCTGCAAACCTCAGCTTTGGAAAGTTTCCAGTCATCATTGAGGTCCATTTCCTGGAAGGACTCATGTGACCTGGGTCCGTTTCGGATCTCTATGATCTCTATATCAAATATCAGAGTGCTTTCTGGAGGGATTTTACCTGAGGAAAGCCGAAACAATGGTCAACAGTCAAAATAATCTGAGCTCTAAATTCAGTGTTTTTGCACTGTCACTGACATTAGAGACGATGAAAACAACTGCTTTCTTAAAAGGATAGTTCAAACTATATTATTTACTCACTATTTTACTCAACCTCAAGTGTTTCAAACCAGTTTCTTTCTTCTGTTAAACACAAAAGAAAATATTTTCAATAAAGCTGAGAAACTGAAAGCACTGACTTCCATAGTCGGAGAAACAATGATCGTGGAAGTCAATAATAACAGCTTTCTTCAAAATATCTTTTATGTTAAGCAGAAAAAAAATCATAAAGGGGGAGTACACTACCTGAAAAAAAACATCTTGTTGTAAGAGCAACAGTTAATAACTTGAATTCTAGTTGATCATTTGGAAAAGTAGCAGAAGTTAGATTTTTCTGATGAATCATCTGTTGAACTGAATTTTAATCATCACAAATACAGCAGAAGACCTACTGGAACCTGCATGAACCCAAGATTCTTACAAAAATCAGTCAAGTTTGGTGAACAAAAATCATGGTTTGGGGTTATATTTAGCATGGGGATGTGAAAGAGATCTGCAAAGTGAATGGCAACATCAACAGCCTGAGGTATCCAGACATTTGTGCTGCCCATTACATTACAAACCACAGGAGAGGGCAAATTCATCAGCAGGTTAGCACTCCTCATACTTTAGTCTCCACATTAAAGTTACTGAAAGCAAAGAAGGTCAAGGTGTTCGAGGAATAGCCAGCCCAGTCTTCAGACATGAACATTATTGAGCATGTCTGGGATAAGATGAAATAGGAGGCATTAAAGATGAATCCAAAGAATCTTGATGAACTCTAGAAGTCCTGCTAGAACACTTTCTTTACCATTCCATATGACTCTATAAGTTATTTGAGTCATTGCAGAGATGTATAGATGCTCCTCTAAGCTCATGGGAGTCATGCACAATATGAATTCTTTTTCCACTGCACCATGACTTTATATTCTATACTATACAATATTTCTGTTAAGTGACAAGACTTTTGTTCAAGCAAAGTCAGTCTGTTCTTATTAAATAAAAAATAAAAAATAAATAATCAAAGTGTTATGACTTAAATTGATATATATATATATGCAAGAGGGATTAATTAATGCTCCATTTATCGTTTAATTGTCATAAAGTGAATTTACCTTGGCATTTATATATGCTGTTTTGCTTTAAGAACAGTTTTCCTATGATGATTAGCGCTACTGAAAGCGCGCCTGTAACCATTGCAACTGACTCAGTGTGAGAGAGTGAGTGTGTGTTCGGAGTTTCGCTCCTGCTTCAGTATACAAAAAACTTCAGTAAACAGTTCATTTTTCGTCTAAACAAAGTTTTCCAGTCGTCATTATTGCTGCTAGATGAAAAGACAGAACACAAAGCATGATCTTATTTTATTTTGGTAAAATAAACGTAATCTAGAGGCCTTTAATATTAGCTTGTTTCTTATACCAAACTATCAATAATAGAAGTCAAGTTATTATTTGTTATTGCTAAAACTTGAATAGTTGACAACATCTTTGGCAGGTAATGCACATGAAGGCAGAATGGTCATTTTTGGGTGAACTATAACATGAATTTTGATACCACACCTTTGCCCTCTTTTCCATATGCAAGAGCTGGAGGGATGGTCAGTTTCCTCTTCTCTCCTGCACACATGTTTTGAAGACCCTTATCCCAGCCCTTGATCACCTCTCGGATCCCCAACGTGAACCAGACAGGGTTTTTGTCTCCTTGATGGCGGCTGCCAACAGTAAGATGTGAACTGAAGGTTAGAGGCTTGCATATTTGACTTGTTTGAGCTGGCAGCTGCACTTTGGAATATGATGAATGGTTTCTCTCTGGTCATTATCTGATCCAAAATAGACTAATTTGGATAAGCAACACAATGGCTAAAGGTGGTCAAACTGGTTTTTGGGTTTTGGCCGGTGGTCATAGATACTGGCTAGAAACTATGCACATGTATAAAAAAAAACAAAAAAACGAAAACATAGCAGTTAAATGAAATTGTGTATTTACTGGAAAAGCAATAAATGCTTTTTGACAATTAATTTAGGCATTCTTTTTTTTTTTAAGTATTTTGAGATTATTTTGGCTTAGAAGAGATGCAAAAAGAAGAAGCTTTATATTATCTGAATAAGATTTTTAAGTTATTTAAGAGATGACAAAAAATGATAAACATTTTGTGTTTTTGCATCAATTTTTTAAGTAATAGAATGAATCTTGAATGCTTTAAGATCCTCAAAATACACATCATTATTTTACTTATATTTCACATAATAATTACATAATATTACTTTTAGTTACAATAATTACATAATATTACTTTTTATGCCATTAAGTAGCATTACTTTTCTTGTCTTACATTCAGACTTTGGACCTGTATGGAACACTATTAGTAGAGTTGCACAATATAACATTTCAGCATCAATATCAAATTGTGATCATTCACAATAGTCCCACAGCAGAACATGCAATGTTGAGTCAAGATTATAATATGATTTCATTCATCATTTAAATGTGTTTTTGACTGTATGAGGGTTAAAAACATTTAGGCATAACAAACTGTATAATTTGTAACTATTTGTTTCTATAATGAAGATTATGCAGGATTACTTTACATTTGATCATTTGGTTACCATATACCGGAATACAGTTAGGCTCATTATAAAGCAATTAAACAGTAAAAGTTATATTCATTTGTATCTTTTTATATTTACCTATGCCTGTAGATTGTTAATTAGATTTTATGCAGATGCACTGCCCTACAGAACCATCCCAATCAATCTAGAATTATACATTCTTTACAAATAGATATTCAAGACATCTGGTGAAATTGAATTCAAATATTGCAGAATAACAAAATATCACAACGTTAAATGTTTCCAATATCATGCAGCCCTATTAGTTATCAGCATTCTTCTTGTAAACCTATCTATGAAATTATATTAGTGTCCGAGACTGAATTTATATGCATGTCTACTTCATCTATAAGCGAATGTTAATGAATTAAATAATTCATTATTTTTTGTTTATTTTTTTATTATTTAAAGCTTTTTATAATGAAGCTATGTTGTGTGTGTTTCATTAATCTGGACTGTTTTTGTGAAATCATGATTTATTAATTCAAAATAATTTAGATATTTCCTATTCATTTCAATAAGGTTAAAACTTACATAAACTAAATACAGACAGTTATTTTCTTTTTGTTGTTCATGTGTAACTAATTTGAAATTTCGAAGATGATGGCTATTACATTTTATCAGTGAGAAGTTGCTTATAAGACATGCAAAATGTTTTTTTAAGATGTCACCTGGAATGAAACATTGTGCCGTTACTCTCCAGAAAGCCATCGTAGTGAACCAGAAGAATATCCCCGTATTTGGATTTACGATGACAAAGGAAAGGTTTGTATAAAACTTCTATTTTCACCTCAGGCTCCGGAAGTTTTGCTCCATGCACGTAAAAGAAAAATGCAGAAAAGATGCATGTCCACAACTCTGGAATCATTTTAATATGAAGAACAGTTTGACACTTTCTAACTACTCGACTAATGTTTCATGTACAAAAAAGTTCTGAAAAACTTCCCAAACTACAAGTTGTCCAGCCACAGCTACGTGGCAAGCGAAATTTCTTCAGGGGGTCTTAAATCTTTGCCAAACTAGTGATGTCTGACTCGTAAGCGAGTCGATCTTCTGAGTCGACTCAATGAATCTGAACTCTTGGACCGAGCAGTGCAATCAAGGCTGTTCAGCGTTTACATCTAGAACGGTTTATGACCGGATGTATTATTTATAAACCTACCTGAAACTTATTAAAACGTAAATAAACGCAAATTACTATTATTAAAAGCTAATTATTTGCAATAAGTGTAATTTTATTGTTCGTAAAATACAAATTATATATTTAAGTTAGTTTTTAATACTTGAACTTGTGACTTTAATAAATACTCGCACAATAAGTCGCTTTGATTATTAAAAAACTGAAAAATAATAAAAAGCACGTGTGCCACGTTGAAGTAAAACGCTTTTTTGAGACATTCTGTTCAAAAGAACCGACTCACATAATGAAGCGAGCATCAAATCACACTCCCAAATTCCAATGCAAAAAAAATTACACCCCAAAACCAAAACGTTGTTTTCTTATTGGTCCGCTTTCTTTTAAGCCACTCCTTATCTGCTAATAATCGATATTCATTGGACGATGTACACGTAATCTCAGTGGAGCTACGCCCATGGGTTCACTTCGTATCCAATCAGAAGAGCGCTAAGAGAAAATCCCACAGATGTCACAGGCGTGGGCCGATCCTTCTACGATCACATGGATTGGTATTCTCAAACCATCTACGCCAGTCTGTTGCGTAACCTCGTTTCTCTCCAGTCGTGCAGCGTCTTTTACATTCGACTGTCGTAGGTAAGAATTATCTCGAGTTTCTCAAAGCGGCTGTGTTGAGTTCGGTCTTGCCACGACAAAGTAATGAATTGTCAAGAGGGTGTCAACCATGGAGGGAGTTCTCTATAAATGGACCAACTATATTAGTGGTATGTATATTGTTATAGTTAAAAGTATATCACGTAAACGAGGGAAGTCTGTAAAGCAGTTAGCCTGTTTGCTAGCTCCATACATGAAGTTAAGCTATCATCCTCTTTAACTCTCTGTGTCGTTACTTTTTAAAAGCATTGACACGAAGACATCAATAATCTGCTAAAATAATTTGCTGAAAGGTTTGCTTTTGTTCATATCATCAACGTACGTACTGCATTCTGCAGACAATAGCAGTTAAAAAGCTTGACTGGAAAAACAAGTCGAGCCATATAATGTTCATGGATCTAAAATGTCATCAGGTGCGTTGTTATTGTGTCATTTGCTGTGTTAAACGTCATTGCTCCTTTGAAAGGTTGGCAGCCACGTTGGTTCGTTCTTGAGGGAGGGACTCTTTCCTATTATGACTCTCAAGAAGATGCTTGGAAAGGATGCAAAGGGAGCATTAAAATATCTGTGTGTGAAATACAAGGTAAGAAGGCAGAGCCAACCAGCTATTCTTTGTGTTTTTGCTGAAGAGCTCATGAATATATGCTTCTGAGTGCTAACAAGTGGTTGTTTCTTCATCTTTTTAAGTCATAAAAATAAAAGATTTTAATATGACCTACAAATGAGCATGTAGTGCAGTTAAACCATCAGTTGCCATAAGTTAATGTCATTAACATTTGAAAAAAATTTTTTTTTCTATTTGTATATAATTCGTATTAGCCCCCCTGTTTTATTACATAATTAGAATTATTAGTCCCCCAGTTTATTTTTTCCCCAGTTTCTGTTTAAAGATGAGAAGTTTTTTTATCACATTTCTAAACATAATAGTTTATATGTGTGTGTGTGTGTGTGTATGTATATATATATATATATATATATATATATATATATATATATATATATATATATATATATATATATATATACATTTATATATATATATATACATATATACATTTATATATATATAAAAAAACTCAAAGGGGGTTTAATAATTCTGACTTCAAATATATATATATATATATATATATATATATATATATATATATATATATATATATATATATATATATATATAGTGTGTGTGTGTAATATATTTTGTAAATATAAACTTATTTTGGAAGCTTTCATACACAGTGGCAATTCAGAGTGCTTTACATAAACAGGAATAACAGAGATAAGTATAAATAAAAGCAAATAACATAAAAACATTAAATCACAATTAATCGTTTAATTATCAGCACTAATTTTAAGTCTTGCTTTCAGAACTCATTCTTATAGTTTTATTGATTCTGTTTTGATTTTATAATTTTACTTTTTGTTGACTAAGTCTATGATTAGTAATAAATTATTTATTATTAGGATTTTTATTAAATTAATTAATTTAAAAATAATGATTGACCCTTGTTAATTATCGAATTTGATTTTGATATTACGTTGTATTTTATAATACATTATTGAAAGTAAAAATTATCGTATAATTTAAAAGTAAAAACAACCTATTTTAATATTTACTGTGTAAAAATAATACTTTGAAACTTTTTCATGATACAAGTGGAAACATCATAAACATTAATCACATTAGAAAATGTGTTGGAATTATTTAATAAAAATAAAGTAAACATTAATTAATTTTATTGTACTTCATTTATAACCAGTAATTTCATCAAATTATGCAAAACAATAACTGTTATTGAGATTTTATTTAGGATAAATAAAAAAAAATGCTTGATAATGTACTTAGCCTTATAAAGATAAATTGAACGTTGATTCTTTTCTTAAAAAAAAAAAAAAAAAAAAGTATTTTTCACTGGCTTTATGTCCAAAATGTAGCACTATTAAACATGATACTTCACTGGAGACTAAGGCACTTGCCACAATTATTGCTTTAGATAATAAAACAAGGTTATTCTTGTTTCTTCACTGTTGACCATAGTATTTATCTAGTAAAATAAATGATTGAGAATGTGAGGAAATGTATTTTGTAAGTTACAAAAACACCACAGTACTGCATTAAGCCCCACTTTGCTTATTGGTGGTCGTTGTACTCCTTCTATCCACTGCAGTTCACCCATCAGATTTCACGAGGGTTGATCTGATCATTCCAGGAGAACAATACTTTTATCTCAGGGCAATTAATGCAGCAGAGAGGCAGAAATGGCTTGTGGCATTAGGGACTGCGAAAGCCTGTCTCACAGACAACCGAACCAAGAGAGAGAAGGGTGAGTGTTGTATTTCTGCTGTCATAGACAGGATATTCTCTGCAGATCATCTGTCGAAATGGGATAATGTAATATATGCCCACCAGGGCTTTATTTGATCAAAAAAGTAGAAACAATATTTCAGTACTCTTTAATAAAATGAAAGTTTTATATTACTGAAGTATACAGTGTCATAGTATACTGTTTAAATCATAATATCATAACAGAATTGATGTTCATGAAACATTATTATTGTTATTATTTTTTATTATTATTAATTTAAATTTTATTATTGTTGTTGTTGTTGTTATTATTAATTTTATTATAATTATTATATGTTTGTTGTTTCAGGATTCATTCAATAAAACAAAAAGCATTTTTGTGTGATAGAAAAATATAATGTTTTTACAAAAGTGCTCACACTTTTTATCAGTTTAACAGATTTTTGCTGAATAAAATATTGATATCTTTAAAAAGGAAATCTTACTGAGGCCAAACTTTTTAATTGTAGTATGTTTTGTTAAACGTTATACCCATTGAATATTTACTCTTCCACAAAAATGTGCCAAAAATATACTTGGTCTGGCCCCAGCTTCCTGTTTTTGCAGCATTTCATTGCAGGAAACACAATTGTGGCTCATTCACTGGGAATCCACTAAGATTATGTAATGCATCCAGGTTATGACGATTCCTCATTTTGCAGTTCTTCTGATGCATCAGCTCTACAAAGAAAAAAGGAGTGTCAACTGTGTTCTCTTTTATCTTCTCAGAGCTCCAGGAAAACTCGGAGGCTCTGAAAACAAAAATGTCAGAGCTGAGGCTTTACTGTGATCTTCTTCTTCAGCAAGTGAACAAAATACAAGAAAGCCCTCTTGCAGAGACGTCAGCTGGTTCTGGCGAGGTACGAAAGTGTTTTGATCGTCCTTTGCTATACGTACAGCTTTAAAGTGGCTGGGGAAAGAGACATTTATTCCAATTCGATAAATTTACAAGCTTGTCAGACAGGAGAAATATTTATAAGTGTCTGTTTTTATTTATTATCATTAGGGCTGCACGATAGTGCATTATTTCGTTTCCTGCAATATATATCAAGATAAGTGATGCGGTAGCACAGTAGGTAGTGCTGTCGCCTCACAGCAAGAAGGTCGCTGGTTCGAGCCTCAGCTGGGTCAGTTTGTGTTTCTGTGTGGAGTTTGCATAGTTACAGGTGAATTGGGTAGGCTAAATTGTCGTTAGTGTATGAGTGTGTATGTGTATGGATGTTTCCCCAAGATGAGTTTTGGCTGAAAGGGTATCCACTGCATAAAACAGAGGTGTCAAACTCAGTTCCTGGAGGGCACAGTTTAGTTCCAACCCTGCTCCAACACACTTACCTATAGGTTTCAAACAAGCCTGAAGGACTCGATTAGTTTGATCAGGTGTGTTTAATTAGGGTTGGAACTAAACTGTGCAGAGCTGCGGCCCTTTTGGAACTGAGTTTGACACCTGTGGCATAAAACATGTGCTAGATTAGTTGCCGGTTCATTCCACTGTGGTGACCCTGGATTATTAAAGGGACCAAGCCGAAAAGAAAATGAATGAATGAATGAATGAATATATTGAGATATGAATACAATTTCACCAGATAGCTTGAATAGATTTATTTAGAATGATTTGGGATTATTCTGGGTGTAAATCATGTAGAAAATATAATAAACAATTTAAAAGTATAGATAAATAAAGTGGAGCAAAGAAAAAGTTAAGCTACAGTTCTTTGTCTTTTTGGGAAGTCTAACAGTATTCAGTTACAAAAATCTAATAGTCATATGTAAGATAACACTGTGTATTCTTAATTATATAAATAGGTACAATTGGTACAATTTCTTGTGCCTGAATGCACATGCCTTAAAAACAAATGCAGATGCAGACTCTATTATGGTTAAAATCCACAAATATCATGTTTGCGGATTATAGCCCTTGCTCAAATATAATACCAGCATATAAACTCATTTTTGCACATTGCGATATATATTGTGCAGCCCTAATTATCATTCTAATTGTCATAAAACTGAGGGTCAGAAATCTACTCTAAATTACACTGACATCATGCGAGTCTCTGAGATGTGTTTGGGTACATGTGAGTTTCAGGGAGGGGACGAGACTGGAAATCTAGTGAAGTCCACATGCACCACCTTCTTGAAGACTCTGGAGGAGTGTATGCACATTGCTAGTCGGACCTTCAATCCAGACCTTCTCAGTCGAACCCCTCCAGGCTCTCCTTCTGTAGCTACCATCAAACCTCAGAAAGTATATTAAAAATGCAATCACCAAATGAAAAATAAAAACGTTTGTAGATCCTAATTTGTTGCGAGAACTTAATATTGAATTTTTTATTTTTCCATAGATCAAATCTAACGATCCCAAAAATCTGCATCCAGGAGAAACGTGAGTTTATTAGTGATATTCAACTTTTTTTGTCAGTTTTGCTTTGTTTTGTTTTACTTTAAATTGTTTGAAATATGTGTTACGCAGACGAAAAGACTTGATAAACACCTCAGGAACATCAGCACATGAGAGTGGACCAGATAATGAACCACCTCCATCTCCTCAAGAAAACATATCGACTGCTCATACAGGTATGGCAAACATCATTTAAGGGGTCCTGAGGTTTCACCTTAAAGTACATCAAATATCATTTAAATACCATAGTAAATAGTGTGGTTGTACAACACAATGATTCTCTAGAACAATGGTTCTCAAACTTTTTTCATAAAGTTCCTCCTCAAAAAATTGTCTCTCCAAGTACCACCATAAATACCAGTATCGAAATACAGTAGCGTAGTAGGCCTAATTAAGTACAGTTCAAAATTGAGGCAGATTAATTTCTTTTATTTATAATATTTATTATTGTCAGTCACCTTAAACATAAATAATTTGAACAGTACCACTGCTGAGCTTAAATAAAATATCAAGGTTTTAAGTAAAATTTGCTTTTAAAAGTTAGTTAAACATGGTAGGCTACTCTTCTTAAAGAAGTAAAAAGAAAACTGCAATACTTAAATGTATTAACATATAGCCTATTCATCAAAACCTGGAAATGTTGCTTGGACCTCATAAATACAGGCTATATGTCAGATTCATATATAAATAATTTTTGATTAATTTAGAAATATAAGTTGCATGTGCATATGACATATTTGTGTATTTTTGACATCTAAACATTACCCTTTATTTTAAAAAGATGATTTGGAATAACTTATTTGAAATATCCGTTTACTGCGTGTCATTTACAGTATGTGTGTCAGAAAAGTAACTGAATTAACGCATAAATACTGTGCTTTAGCAATTAATACATGATTTATCCATTCAAATGTGTGGCATTTGCATGATTTGAGATCACATCTTAGTGAACAGTGGAGTTTGCGTTAACCTCACACGGAGAGTAACTTCAATTATATTCTAGCTCCAAGCTTCAAACAATACAAAGTTGCCTGAGTGTATCTTCTGTGTCCCGCACCATTTGAATCACATCCAAATTAATTACCCTAAATCTGAATTAACAAACTCAATCGAAAACCATGCTGCTTTACAAAACAAATAACTTGATATCTCGAAAACATGCATTCTTTTACACACATTTTTAAAAATATTTGTAATGATTGTGTAACATGGGGAAATTCTCGAGTTTGCAGTAACTTAAATGCCAATAAAACAACACTGGTCTGCAAAAACGCTTCTCTCGCATGTGTGTATTTGCTCCGCAAGCAATCTGCGCAGAGCGGATTGATTTTTTGCATCTGATGATGCGATGCACTAAAGTAAACATTCTAAGCACACCAGTGTAATCATTTGCTTCAAGGAACAGCAAATGTTGATCACATCTGTGTTCTCGTACACATCAAAGGGTTAAAAATGTGTTCATTATATTTCTTTCATAATTCAGCTATTCCTCCACGTACTACTAGAAGGAAGCCCGTGTACCACAGGTACGACAGTTTGAGAACCACTGCTCTAGAACAATGGTCTCAAACTCAATTCCCAGAGGGCCACAGCTCTGCACAGTTTAGCTCCAACCAGCTCCAACTCACACCTGCTTAATAATTTGTATTGGTCTTGAACACCTTGATTAGTTGGATCAGGTTTGTTTAATTGGAGTTAGAGCTAAAGTGTGCAGAGCTGCGGCCCTCCAGGAATCCAGTTTGAGAACTATGCTTTGCATCAGGGATTTTCAAACTCAGTCCTGGAGGGCCAGTGTCCTGCAAAGTTTAGTTCCAATCCCAATCAGATATACCCAGGCTAGTTAATAAAGCTCTTACTTAAATCTTTCTAGAAACGGTATAAAATACAACCTGAAATCTCAAACTGAATTTTAAGACATTAAAGTGATCTCAAGTGACATTTTAAGACAAAATCAAGGGATTTTTACCAGATGTCGTATTGAACATACAAGATTAACCTATGTTTTGTTTGCTTAAAGCTGAAGACACCACTCAAAGTTTGTATTCCACATGTGTTATCACTGTAAAACACATTTTACTGGGTTGTCCTGCTTTTAATGGTTAGAGAAGACTTTATATGAAATGAACTCTCTTAAGGATATTTTTACCAAAGTGAATTAAAAAAAAAATTATCATGCATGAGCACTAAAATGTATGTATTCATTTGTTTGTTGGTTTTTAATATTATATTTATTATTGAAGTGTTCTAGCCATGAAACAGCCTTGGTTGATGACATGACGTTAAATAAAAATGCATCACATTATTAGGTTTTCTAGAAAATCTACTGTTGCACAAAAAGGAGGGAAAAATCTGACAAATAAGTTATGTTGAAAGAGCTGCAGAAAAAATAAGACTTTAATCATAAATTGATAATGTAATAAAGTTGTTAGTGTGAAAGATTGTGTTGCTGGGTGTAGTAACAAACTTGTTTTTTTTTTATTATTCTTTATTGTTTACTTAAGCAGTTTAAAGTCTAATGGACATGGGCAGGTTTGTCTTTATTTCGATAGCACTTTTTACAATGTAGATTTGTTAAAGCAGCTTAACATAGATGAAGTTCTAGTAAACTGAAACTTCTTTCCAGTTTTCACAGTTGAAGTTCAGTTCAGTGTAATGTAATTGTCACTGCTGAAACACTAAATACTGAAGAACAATTCCAACAACGTGCCGCTCTAGTCCCAAATCATACAAACCATTAGCGAGGAACAAATTTCACCAGTTGACAAAAGTGAAGATAAAAAACAGGCTCAGCTGGACATAACCAGTTCTTCTCTGGCCAAACATGTTGTGCAGAGCTGCAGTCTAAGTGACGGGGGTTTGCGAACGATGGATACTGTATTTGTCAAGGAAAAGCTGCAGGTCTGAGTAGGTCACCATCGGGTGTTCAGGCTAGCCCACGGGATCAATGCAGAGAAAGAGATGAATTGTTGTGGTCAGCGCCATCTCATGTGCAGGCATGATTTTGCATTATGTGATTGATCTGTTTGTCTTGGGTATGAAAGCAGTTTATTGGTGATTCACCTCAGTTTCTTGCGGTTTTCTCATGCGGTTATGTCAAAATCAAAACTTCATAACATTCAAGTTCACTTGCCACTGTTGGTTATATCTTGATAATGTAAGCATTATACAAAGAACTTTATTAATATCAGTGACACGTCTCTTGGACAAAGTGATGACGCAACGCAACTCAAACAGCCCAATCAACCCTCTGCCCATGTGGAATCCTTTGAGTGGGAATTATTTTAAATTCCAGATAATGTGTACTTTTCTAGAAGAAACTTCAGGATGAAATTTTAGGTGTTTGAGGGTGTTCAATCAGAAACGATGCTTACCGATTGACTGCTTGAAGTTCTTTCATGTTCAAACTATAAAAGTGTACATTCATTCATTCATTTTCTTTTTGGCTTAGTCCCTTTATTAATCAGGGGTCGCCACAGAGGAATGAACCACCAACTTATCCAGCATATGTTTTAATGCGCATGCCCTTCCAGCTGCAACCAAACACTGAGAAACACCCATACACTCTTGCATTCACACATATACACTACTGCCAATTTAGCTTATTCAATTCACCTATACCGCATGTCTTTGAACTGTGGGGTAACCCGGATCACCCGGAGGGAACACATGAGAACATGGGGAGAACATGCAAACTCCACACAGAAATGCCAACTGACCCAGCCTGGGCTTGAACAAGCGACCTTCTAGCTGTGAGGCGATCGTGCTAACCACTGCACCACTATGACGCCCACAAAAGTGCCCACTAAAGAAAAATATTTAAAATAGTTTAGCAGGTTTTTTTTTTCTCACCTTCAAATTAACAAGGTGCTTCAGATTAACAAGGTGAAGTATCAAGTGTGGAAAGAGGGAAGGAATTGCATAAAAAAGGTGTAAAAAATATTCATTAAAACGGCTAATCTGCGTGCACACACACACACACACACACACACACACACACACACACACACACACACACACCTTGAGATACAGAGAGCAGCAGATACAGCAGTTCTGAGAGCACTTATCACCATTAGAATCTCCAAAATCACACAGTGGTCCTACAGATGACACAAGGAGGGGTATTGCACAAAAACAAGATAAGGGATTAGACTGGGTTTTAGCTGATTCATAGCCCTGGCTCACTTGCTTGCAAGCAGGCTAAGTTAAGATCAATTCATTCGTTCATTTATTTTCTTTTCGGCTTAGTCCCTTTATTAATCCGGGGTCGCCACAGCAGAATGAGCTGCCAAATTGCATTACTATGGATAATTATTTATCCATGTTTTATTTATTGCACATTTATTGTTATTAAACAGACTCTTTCTCACGAATAAATGGGGAGAAATGGACAGAATCTGTTAATCAGTTATAGAGCTCATATTACTGTTTTTAGCAATATGAAACTCCTTTACAGTTGAAGTCAAAAATATTAGCTCACTCATAAATAGTTTTTTCCTTTTTTGTTTTTCAAATATTTCCCAAAGGATTGGGCAAGGAATTTTTCACAGCATTTATTATAATATTTTTTCTTGTGGAGAAAGTCTTATTTGTTTTATTTCAGCTGGAATAAAAGCAGTTTCAAGGTCAATAATATTAACCCCCTTAAAAGTTGCTGTATTTAAGTTTTTGACTCTTCTAAAGCATAAAAATACCACAATGTATGTGTTTGCAGATATTTAAGAAACATGCCCAGTGAACATTGTTGTTTATCTTAAAAACAATGCTGAAGTCAGATATTATGCTTTTGTTTTCCGTGCCAGAACGCTGTCTTTGTTTTGGGTTTTTTAACCCGCCCAGTGCCAGTTTAGCCAAGTATATTTCTGCACTCTGGGTTGCCTTGGTGGAAAACCTCATATTTCTTCCATTGAGTCAGAAAGGCTCTCAAAGCATGTGCCTGTGACTGAAATGTGACCTCCAGTGCAGACTCTCAAATGAGATGCTGATTCAGAGTTTCATATGAGGTTATTAATTGGCAAATAATATAAATATTATGAACATAAACATTAGGTGAGCAGGTTGCATTGTAACCCCATGTCCTAACAACACGCTATGTGACGAGATTTGCAGTGGTAAGCAATTTGGCTGTTTGCACAGGATAAAACATTACAGAAATTTAAATAAAGCCGATCAGAAGCACAGAATATGCACAGAATACGCTCCTTAATCTGGCAACCTGCACTTGCGTTTGATTTGATCCAGGAAGGCAATGCCTAGTTCAACCACTGGGTGTAAAAATTTTAAACTGCACCTTTAAAGGTGATTGTCTGTAGACAATTTTTTGCTGTGCTGGTTAAAAGTCTCTATACAGTCAAATAGTAATGGTTAAAGTAAATGATCTACATGTATTTAAATCTATTCTATATTCTGGATAAGGCATAAAACTAAAAATTGTTCATCCATTTTTTTCAGCACTTTTTTTAACTGTCGTACAATGATTTGCTTAATTACCCTTGCTTGCCTAATTAACCTAGTTAAGCCTTAAAATTGCACTTTAAGCTGAATACGAGTATATTAAATAATGTCTAGTAAGATATTATTTACTGTCATCATGGCAAAAATAAAAGAAATCAGTTATTAGAAAATAGTTATTAAAGAGCCCATATTGTACATGAAATAGGGTCATATCTTGGTTGTAAGGGTCTCCAACAACAGTCTAATATGCATGCAAGGTCAAAAAACAAATTATCATTAAAAACGAATTATCCCAGCGACTCCCATATGAATCGTCCAGTGATTAATTTGTTCCCAAACCCCTCCTTAGCGTGAAGCTAATCTGCGCTGATTGGAACGACGACAGTCTGTTGCGATTGGTCGACACTGACTGCCTTCAGTGAGAGACAGAGTGAAATGCCCAGCAGCTAATCAACAATATAAAAGTAGTCACAGAGCATACACGCTTTATAGTGTAAGGCGTGGATTTTAGCTGCCAGTGGGTGAATGTAAATACAGACGATGGACTTGAAAATATCGACGACTAACTATTTTATTGAGCAAAAACTCCAAGAACTGGTGAGGAGATCTCCTAGATTGTCACACTCTGCTCTTTTCACAGACACACACACACACACACACACACATTGCCCTCGCACGCACGCACACACACACACACACACACACACAACCCTCCTCCGGACGACAACGCACGCTTAACACATACACATTATAACCCTCCTCTGGACGACAACGCGCACACACACACACACACACATTACCCTCCTCCACGGAACGAAAACAAAGCAGCACGCGTCACGTTTTTAACGTGGCTTTACACACGATATGAGAATAAAGAGTTAACAAATCACAACTAAATACATTTGCAAGCTACAGTAAACGTGGCAACAACTTTAATCGCTCGTATTTACACTTGAGAAATGGAGGAAGTAACCGATCCATGTCCTGACATGTCCATCAGTTTACTGATCCTTCCTTTAACAAACGGCCAATGAAGTATTCTTTGTAGCATGTAGTTTCCAGCTGCTCAAGGGTTATAATGCTGAGGTTTCATTTTTGGATAGAGACCCAATAATATCCATCTGCAGTGTGACTTCGATCAACCGGCATGTTTGTTTGTGTGTGTTAGAGGGCGGGACCGCAGGTTTCAAATCTCCCGGGTTTGCGTATGCGCGTGAATACCTTGGTTTCGTTATTATGTCATGGCGAAACACCTAATGACTCGTTATCAAGACGACTCGTTTGAAGCACTATGAGTCGACTTTTTTATGGATGAATAAACAGTTTTAAACACTGTACACTTACAGATTTAAGCCTTAGCTGGATATTTCACTTCACTTAGAGCTGTTACACACTCCATGGAAGGGCATTTTCAAAAACCCATAATATGGGCTCTTTAAAACTATATTATAATTCTAAACTAAATTATAATTATGTTTAGAAGCGTGTTGAAACAGTATTATCATTATGTTAAACAGAAATTGGGGGAAAAATGTATAGGGGAGCTAATAATTCAGGAGGGATAATAGTTCATCTTAGTAGACTCTCAGTAGACTTCATCTGCGCACACACACATTTTAAAATTTCAGAAAATGTGTGTGGGGATTTCATTACCCTTAAATTTAGTTGATTGTGAAGTCAGAAGTGAATTTAGATGCAGCAGTTCACAATTCTCTTCACCTGTTTTGTCTATGTCTTGCTCTCTATAGAAAGTGGTTTAATGGAGGACCAAAATGATCTCATTGAGCCTAATAATGGCTCTTCATCAAGCACACAGGACCATGAAGAACCTGTTGAAGAGCAACAGACGGACGGATCGACAGAAGATGCAGACCACAGCCAAGAAGAACAACAGGAAGTCTCCATGAGCCCAACACAGAACAAGCAAGAAGTCCAAGAAGACATCCAGACTGACCTGGAGTTGAATGAAACCCAATCAGAGAACAAACAGGAAGAGGAAGATGAAGATAAGGTGGACACATTCTTCAGTACCATGAGCCACAGGTATGAGGCGCCTCCATTGCTATGATCCTGAGGGAACAACATGAATGTACTTCACACATGTACACTTTTCAGAATGCGATTGTTGGTTTATATAGTAATGTGAATTTTAACTTATGAGCAAACACTTTTTCTTAGAGTTTTGTTTATTGAGTTGTTGCATCATTTCAGTATAAATCTAAACTGAGGGACTAGAAATCTACATGGAGAAGTAACACTTTATTATACGGTTTCAGTAGTTAGTGTTGCTAAATGTTTAACTTAAATAAACAACAAACTGTACTTTTATTACATTGTTCTTATGTTTAGCATTAGTTAATTAAAATACAGTAGTTCATTGTTAGTTCTAATTAACTCATCGTGCATTTACTAATGTTGAACATGGATTTAAACATGAGGTATAATTTATTAATACTACACAAGTATTGTTCATCCTTAGTTCAGGTTAATAAATACATTACTAATGGAACCTTATTGTAAAGTGTGAGCACATTTTTCATGGTTAACTAAGGTGCAACGCTATAAAGTGTGTCTTGTGTTAAAGGACACTTATTTAGATTAGTTGCAAGGTCTATTCAAAGAATCTGTGAAATTCTTCTGGGGAAAAAAATGACTTATTTGATACTTCACAAAAACGATCACTTGTAATTGAAGTGTGTGTGTAATTGTTGCACTTACTCTACCCACAGTGAAATATTATTGATCTTACGAATGTGATTTTGTTTCTTGTGCAAAAATAAGACTCTTTTACTCTGAACACTTTTTGCGTCTCACCTGGTTGGATCTCAATGTAAAAGGCACTTTCCACAAATAGGGTGCACTTTGATACCATGTTCCCCTTTTTTAAACATTAGAAGCCTTCTTGAAAAACTAAACTAAGCATTTGGTAGGGGGAAAACTGTTATCTAGTAGTATAACATAATGCTTTGAAAAGTAGTTTTTAACCAATTAAGTTTTCCACATCACAGGTATTAAGCTCCTAGTAAAATACAATAGTGTTATATAAAATTTTAATGAATCACTGTTAAATTAGGTGTTTTCAAAATCTATTTTTAGTTATTTGGAAATACTAAACAGCCAATCCTGGTACCAAATGCTACCTTTTGTTTTGATAAAAAAAAAAAAAAAAAAAACTCACATTCTTAAACATTTTATTAAGAGAGGAACCATAATCAGCTGCAACCTTCATCAGACACTCCTGTCTTTTAAGGTTCAAGAAACCCTCAAGTACTTGTTTTGAGATTTCAACAGATTTGTGTGCGTTAAGCATCAATTAAGACAATGTTAGCACCTGTTAGCTTTAATTTTGTGGAAAACTGAGAGTAGTAAGAGTAGTACGAGAATTGGAGAATGGCAGATTTTGTCTTTTATTAGTTGAGTTTGTTCACATTTAGACACATCACCGTGCTGCTGTTCACCTAAATCCTTCAGATTTACAGCAGGGCTATTGGTTGAAATAGACAGGGCAAGAGACCTGATGCACTGAGTCTGCATTCAGACTGGGGCATTGAGGGAGAAGTCCTCATTTATAGTGTTTTTATAAACACAATTATCTTTAGAATATTATAAATTGTGGTTGTGTATATGAAATTACAAATAACAAATGTAGCAAGGCAATAAAATACTGTTTATTTCTTTGCATTTTAACTTTGTAAACTACTGTATAAAATCATGGGTCTCCTCACAGTTTGTCTCATTTTGTGAGCTAACTGACAACAGTTGTTCGCTCCCCTTGTTCGCTCCCCTCCTTCTGGCCATTCTCACTCCTGCATCTCCACCCCCATTATGATGCATTTTAAAAAAAATTCTTTGGTAGACTTGAACTGAAAGTGGGGGGTTTCATGGCCCTTTAATTACCAAGTGCGGTTACACTGTTCTTGTTTTACCATAGACTTTCAGTGAGCGCAGTATTAGAAGTCGAGATCGCATTTATGTAATAGCCTACAGCATGTGGATCTCTTTGCTTGCGCACTGATTTCCTCTGCTCGTGCAAAACTTTCTGCACGCCCCCCAAATATAAGCCGCTTCAAGAGCGCGCAGATTTTGTGCGCTGTCAAATAAATGCTGCTGAAGTGCGATTTAGTGCGTTTATGCAACGAGTATGTCTCCAGCATTTATTAAATTTGCTAGGAATATTTATGAATGTCTCCCTAATAAACCTAGAGCAATGTTAATGCGTCCTGAAGTAAAGTGATACGGCTATACCTCGTGTTTGCTGGCCTCACGCATCACGCGCCTGTCAGTCAGCCAGTCAGTCAGCACGTAACCTTAAAGGGTTAAACAAAGAGCGCACAGCACTACAACTGTTACAGAGAAGTTTGCACTGTTATAATTCACTTACTCTTTAATACGTTTTGGTGCGATTATTACCCGCTATTAAAAAAAAAAAAAAACGTTTTGAATGAAAAGCTGTAATGTAGCCGTGGCGGGATGAATTTTGCCGTGGCGCCCAGCCATGGAAGAATGAATGTAGCGGAAACCATGACTTCCATTCATACATATGCTAATGCGACAGATCAGAAATGCTAGTTTCTGCAACAAGTTTTGCAGTTTGCTGCATTTTAACTATTCATTCGGTATTACTAAACAGCTAAACCTTTTAGTAATGCTACCTTTTGTTTTGATTCCAAAAAAAAAAAAAAACATCACATTCTTTAACATTTTCTCAAATGAGGAAACATATTAAGCTGCAACCTTAATCAGACATACCCGTCTTTAATAACCAAGAGCTTGTTCAAATCATACTAAATCTGTGTTCACACTGCACTTTTCTCCCCATAGACTTCCATTCATACGCATGCGAATGTGACAGATTGGAAACGCAAGCTCGTGGAAAGTTCAAGCTTGGTGAACTCTGACCTGCGTAATCACATCACGTGGCTGCATAAAGGCTCGTACACACCGAGGTGCTTTTCGTTTGTGTTTATTGTCAGTGTTTTTCGAGACATTTCTCCAGATTCAAACCCAAGCAATTTTCACCATGCGTCAAGAAGAAGAGTATGCAAAATCACTCATTGATGTTTGATGGCGCTACAAAACTTTTAGCTTCTGACACCCTCTTGTAACAAAAGAAGAAGACCGAAATTTGACAAGCTTGTTGTTAAAGTTACTGGCAATTCGAACAAGCATGGATGGTTCAAGAAACAGCTTCCGCTCTAGCATTGAAGAAATGATTATTGTTCACCAGTGCAACAGGCAGCTCCACATTTATATCGCCTGTGGGCATCTTCTTCATTGTGCACTCGCATTGACAGTTTTGCGTTTGAGCACCTCCAAGTGCTGTTTACTGTAACTTCAGCAGCTCTGTGCACGTGAACAAAAGTGGCAATTTCAAGTGCGGCGCATCAAAACAAAAAACAAGCATAAGTCGTTTCTTCAAAAATTGATGCTTTTACGCCTGACGTTTTGCGTGTTGGTGTGCAAGGTCACATTGCCGTCCTTTATTTAGTCACGAGGCGTTAAACGTCGATGGAAAACATGAACAAAGAGCATCCCGGTGTGAAACGAAGATCAAAATGTGACCTCTCTGTACAGACAGTTTAAATATGGACCAGTCACCCACTTTTTAAAAATGTCTTATCTTGTTTAATCTCACTCCTTTTTGCAGCACCATATGCCAGAATGTTTTTGTAAATGCTTTAGTTAACCTTTAAATAACAAACAAACATTTTCAACTTCCATTGTTAAACATGTATAACATTATATTCAAGCATTATATAATAAACAAATATAACAGAATAATAATAATAATAATGATAATAATAATAACCTAAATAAACCCTAAAATCATAGTAATACAAATGAAAATGCATTCGGGGGGTCAATTCATACAAGAGGGAGCTTTGAGGCACTTTTTGTTTTACCTGTTTTTGTGGATTTAAATAAAATGTTGAAATAATTTTTAAATGCTTTGAAACAGGGAGACACTTCTCTATATGAACAATTCTAATCAAATTTTAACTTAAATGATCATAACCTTTGCATAATCAAACTCTACTGTGACTGTGGCATTCAGTTGTGACAGGTGTTAGTTTGATCAGGGTTGGAGCTATACTCGCAGAAAGATATTTCCAGGAACAGTATTAAATTCCCTTGATATAACTTCATTTACGTTGATTACAATATAATTGATTTTTTTTTTTTTTTTTTTATAATATATTGATTGTAGCAAAACATTTACCTTTAAATAAGGGTTTTATTATTTCCACAATACAGGTTGTGTGGGCAAAATTGAATTTGATCGATTATATCAGAATTTCGATAAATAAATCAAAAGTTAATGCAAAATTCACAAAAATACTATTTACTATGTTCACATAAGCTAGTCCTTAATTTGTTTTCCACCCTATTGAAATCCCTTTTATTAAATTTAGATTTAGATTTACAACATTTGGTGACATAGTTTGCATAAAACTAAAATAATGTAACAAAAATAAAATCTAAATTAAAATGCTATTTAAAAAAGCTCATTTTACATGCATTGTGTACAATATGTATAATACTTTGATAGACTTTCTGAAGGTAACCATGTTTGTGGAAAGTTCCAATACAATTAACTAAATTTCTCACAAAGTCGATGTAAAAGCATGTAAAGCTTTGAAAGGCAAATAGTTCATGGTTAAACATTTATTATGGTATGTTTTCTTTTAATCGCTCGAAATGAAGCCTGGCCTGTGATGATGGTTTGTAGATGTTTCTATTTTCTTTTTGCTTTTTAATTCTTTCATCTTTTTTGTGCAACGATGAGGTCATCAGATAACAACTGCACTTCTCTGTTCTTTCATTTGGCTAAATTGAATTGAACCAGTAATGTGATCAAAATATGATCAAATCAGTGTGTCAGTGTTCAAATATGAAAACCTTTTTCAGTATTATTATACCATTGTGAAGGTGTTAAAAATGTCTCATTTACAAAACCTGTAATTAATTTGAATGTGTGCTGTTAATTAAGGACTGCATGCTCTGTTTGTTTTTCTTCTGCTTTGGCTATGTTTGCTTTTGTATTCAGTGTTTTATTTCCTCAAATAAATGTGTGCTTTGTTGGCGTGTGCACTAACGTATTGTCCTTGTCTGAATGTCTGTGGTTTGTTTTCTTGTAGATTTAGTGATATAATACTGGAGGAGGACAGTGGTATTCCCACACAGGCCTTTTTGGATTCTTGCTATGCTATAGTACCAGTTTTAGGTAGGACACTCTCTATCGGTCTCTCTTTTTCTCTATTTTCTGCCCATTTTGTTCCTTTATCTGTTTCTTCCCTCAAACCCAGCACACTCATTATCTGCTCTCATTGGTGTCATGCTTATTAAAGGTGTATAAATGCTACGGGGAACACTTATTTCTGTCATTCTGTGCATGTGCTGGCTCACCACGTGCCCTTGATTTAATTTTTTTTTGGTTTTTTTGCATTGTGCCTATTATTAGTCACATTAGCACCTAATTTTACATCAGGCATGGTCATGCATGATCTGCTATATGATTGTACTGGGAAAGTTTGGTGAGTATGTGGCCAAGAACGAAAAAAGTCAAATCAGCAATCACAAAGGATATATGCTTTTAATTTCAACTTCAGTTTAGTTTATTTCTAAAGCACATTTAAAAACAACACAAGCTGGCCATAGTAGTTCACAATTAGATACTGTGACATGCTGCACGATTAAAACAAATATAATGCAAAAGACAGATGAACATACTACACCATAGGTGTCAAACTCAATTCCTGGAGCACTGCAGCTATACCCAGTTTTGCTCCAATCCTAATCAAACACAGCTGATCCAACTAATTAAGGTTTCAAGACTACTAGATGCTCGCAGTTTTGAACACCTTGATTAGTTGGATCAGCTGTGTTTGATTAGGGTTGGAGCAAAACTGTGCAGAGCTGCAGCCTTCCAGATATTGAGTTTGACACCTATGTACCATAATGGCCACTAAGTGTAGATATGTGTAATGATTTATTTATATGAGCATTGATTTAAAACAGTCAAAGAGTCACAGAATCTGATGTTAAGAGGAAGTCCAAGAAGGCACGATAACAGTCACCTCTTTTTAGAACAAAGAGGGTCAAAGTCTGGGAAGATCTTAGTGGTTTGAACGAACTGTGTCTTTGTAGTGGTTTGGAGATATATTCTGGTCCCAGACCATGAAGTCCTTTAAAAACCATTAGCAGTACCTTATATTAGGGATCCTCCGATCAGGATTTTTGCACTGATACCGAGAACCAATTTCTTGTCATGGTGATCGGCCTAAGTACCTATTCTGATGCTTTAAGCTTTATAATGCATAAACCACATTTTCCCTTTAAGTATGATAATTAAGTGGAAATCTATCTTTACCTTTGAGAATAAATTAAAGATGTTGCATAGAATTCCTTAAACATGTCTTTTGTAACCATTTAGTGTGGACATGTAATGGTCAGAAGTATTTTAAAAGAAAATAATGGATACAACAAAAAAATTAAGAAAAATCTTTAACAAAGCAATTTGCAAACATTGCAAATGATGAAAGAAAAATTCAACATGTCTCAATGAAGTTCGGAGTGCATATTTGATGCATAAGAAGTTAAAATGCACACCTATAAATCCATTTCTTTTTTACAAAAAGGACATGGGTCCATAAACTACAGTTTATTGCAATAAGTATATTTTGATAGGTTTATTAAATATTCAAGTTAAAACTTACTAGTTTTTTCCCCCTAATATATCCTGCCAGGTTTTAATGAACGTTCAATATTGTTGAAAACATAGAACTTTCAGTTCTGATATGATAAAAGGTTTCAGTTTTTATATGTCCTCTGCTTGCAAACGCGTAAACAAACAATTGGGATTGGTTCATGAGATCGGCCAGATTAGCGAGTACCGATCGAGTCATGCAATGTGATTATCGGCCGATACCGATCTCTGGCCGATCGATTGGAGCATTTCTACCTTTTATTGCACTCTATACTCAATAGGCAACCAGTGTAGAGAAACCAGGGCAGTGTGATATACTAGTGCACTTCCTTGTTGCATCATGTACAGTGAGCTTTTTCGCCAAACCTAGGTACACAGAGTTACAATAGTCAAGTCTGGAAGAACCAAACACATGAAGTTTCCAAATCGTTGAAGCTTAAAAAGTTCTTCATCTAAGCAATGCCAATCAGATGAAATTGCGTATTCATATTGGTTGCAAGGGGCTTGAGTGAATGGCCAGTTTCTCCACTACTTTAGATGCATTAAAAATCCTTACATCTGATTTTGAGGCATTTAACTGCAAAAGAACTAGATGTCATCCAGACCTTTATCTCATCCAGTCACTCCATCAGGGACCAAAAATGACCTAATCATTACAACTTAAAGGAAGATACAAATAGATGTCATCAGTGTAACAATTATTCTCCTAAAGAGGCTATGTGCAGAGTTTCAAAAAAGTGACACTGGTTGCCATTAAAGAGTTAGTACACACATAAAATGAAAACTGTGTTATTAATTACTCAGCTTAAAAACTCATGTCATTCTAATTCTTGGAGACATTTCTTCATCTTCAGGACCCAAATTAAGATATTTTAGATAAAACCCCAGAGCTCCCTCATTCCCTCATTGGTTAATGTATTGATGTAGTTTTTGCACATGTCTACATTTGAATGGGAATTTTGCTTTATTGCTGTTTTTTTATGGGTGGTGGTTGATCATCGGGAAGAAAGCAGTGTGTAGGTAATGTAGATCATTTGACAGCACGTAAACTCGATAGTAATTTTACACAAACTTTGTTGATCATCATAATTTATTAAATGATTTATAAGTGCCAAATAAAAAAAAAAGCCTGCATGTATTTACCTGCATGCCTGCATGTATTTGATCAAACCTACAGTAGTACGTTTAATTCTGCAGGGTTCCCACAGATCATGGAATTTCCGGAATATTTTAATTTATCAAAATGTAATTTTTTTTTTTAATGTGGCGTTTTTTTGTTTTTTTCTCATTTACGTAGTTTCAGACATTTTGCCTATTGCTATGTTTAGGTTTTTTTAGTACCATTTTATTCTTTTTCCACTCATCAACTGGCTGTCACTTACGAGGAAAATGTCATTCCAAACTTAACAGGAAAATATTAATTTCCAGAGCTTCGGCTACAAAATGTCCTTTTCAAAGACTGGGGTATTCTTGTTTTTCTTAGTTTAAATTTAAAATCTGAGCTAAAATATTTATGTGTACATGACTGCTATTAAATTAATAAAAAATATATTCAAGATTAAACTATTTTAATATTATGCAAAGCACAACAGTGTCATGTAAATTCAGCTTTTTAGTCTGTGAAAGTCAGTATCAAAGTCAGGGAATTTATTATATGGCTTGGAGTGGAAACAATTTGTTTGAGTTAAATGTAATGTAATGTCTTTTACTGTCACTTTGAATCACTGAGGCCATTACTGTATTAACTTCTTGTCAGGGAAAAGTATTCTACTGACCCCAAGCCTGTTTAGTCAGAAATAACCATCAAGGTACTTACAAATGCTTTCTCCCCTCAGACAAGCTTGGACCAACTGTCTTTGCTCCAGTTAAAATAGATTTTGTTGGAAACATTAAGGTAAGTGTCATACATACTTCATTGGTTTAAAATTTTTAATTACATGAACAGTGAATTCAAACTGGGTTATTGTGTATGCCATTAACATTAGAGGTGAAAATGCAATGATACATTAGATCTGATGATTTATTTCAGTGCGTCCTGTACATTCATAATGGCACGTAATGATTTTTTTAAAGTCTAATAATTTCCTCCTTTTGTAATAAAAATTCTACATTTTGCAAACAGATGTGCAAAAGTCTTTGACCACCATTAGATTTGTGGTTTCAGCTGTGGTTTATGACCATTTGTAATCTCTCTGTCTCTACATGAACAGTAAAATCAGATGAAAATATTATAGAGATGTTTAATATTATATAATAAACGATTAAATGACTTGGTAAAGTACTGACCCAAGCCTAAAATACATAAAAAGCACAGTATAAGCGTATTATTTGTGCCAATGAGATTCACACTACATACTGACTTTAACAGAAGAATCAATTTTGTCCAGATTTTATTTTTGAGTATATTTCCTTTCAGTCTGCGTCTTAATAAAGATACCAAAACAAATCTTAAACCTTTACTTACCGTACTATGCAATGTAACCAAATCAGTCTAAATCAGAATAATTTTGGCAAGAGCAAATTTTTAGTATGTGTGTTAGAGCAGCATTAGTGAAGCACTTTTATTTATATTTTTTTACTTGGTGACCCTTTAAACTAATGGTCCATTAGTTAATGCGTTTACTAACATGAACAAGCTATTAGTTATACATTTATAATGGTATTTATTAATCTTTTTTATCATTAGGTAATGTTATTTAAATTAAAGATATTTAATTAAAGATATTTAATGTGCTTATATTAACTCTCAGTGCATTAACTAATGTTAACAAGCACAACTTGGTATTTTAATAATGTGTTAATGTTGAACAAAAGATTAATAAATCAATTAATGTTGAACAATGATTAATAAATTCTTTACAAGACTATTGATAGTTAGGTAATGTTAGAAAATAAATTAACTAATGGACTATTCATTTTAAGTGTTACCTTTTTAATTTTATTTTATTATTATTTTTTTATATTTTATACAAATAGGTTAAAATGCTAGAACACTTTACCAATAGACTGTACTTGTTTTTCGGAACCACAAGAGGGCATAATAACCTGACCTGAGAGATAATCTTTTTTGATTTGCTCCATCAGAAAATTCAGCAGAAGGTGGTGTCAGATCCGGAGAGTTTCCCCACCTTACAGAGCATTGTGCTGCATGAGGTGAAAACGGAAGTGGCGCAGGTGCGAAACTCGGCCACAGAGGCGCTCCTGTGGCTCAAACGTGGACTCAAGTTTCTCAAAGAATTCCTCTCTGAAATCAACACAGGGGTCAAGGACGTCCAAGGAGCTCTTTGTAAGTCACATGATCAAATGTAAAAATGATTTGTGATGTGAAAAGAATGTGTTTCAGAATTCACAAGCCACTTCATTCACCTACAGGAGCTTACTTTTATAAGCCTTAAAGTGGTTGATGTGGGAAATTTATAAATGATTTGATGCAAGTAAAAAATATATAAGCTGAAAAATTTTAAGTTTAGTCTATCTTTACAGTTATACTAAACATTTATGTTAATTCAATGAAGAGACCACATTTGGTCAAGTCAATTAATCGAGTTGTTGATTTTCCACTACTCACTGATGGAACTAAGGGAATCACTTTCCTCAAATCATTTGAGTAGTCTCAACTTATCAGGGTGTACAGTGTATGCTGTAATCAGTGATTGTTGATTTCTCCTTTTGATTATTATTTTTTTCTTTCAGATAATGCATATGGAAAAACACTACGGCAGTATCATGGATGGGTTGTTCGAGGTGTTTTTGCAGTAAGAATTGCTCTTTCAATTTCAAAGTAAATGTTTTGTCTGAAAACAGACCTAACCTTTTTTTTTCTGTGATGCTGTTTTTTTATTTATTTTATTTTTATTTTTTCATATACAACAATGGGCTGTTAATATTTAAAATGACAATATAGAATATATCTCCAAGAAAATAATGTCTTCTTTAGTGAATCCATATTTTTTATAGGAAAAATTATCTTTAAAACTAAACATCTGGTTAGCATTGTCCATCATCAATATTTTTATTTGAGGTGCATTATGTAGTGCATTAGGGCCAACAGCTGAATCAGGCTACAGTACGTTTTGTCTGTCTCTTTAATGCACCTATTGGTGCTAATGCACCAAAAAAGCATTATAAAAGAAAGAGAAAATAATGATGGAGTGCAATCAGCAGAATGGTTTATAAAGGTTTAAAAAAAAATGTGGTGACCATTTAAGGAATCGCTCGTATCCTTTGGTATTGCACAAACTGCAGCAGTTCTGGGATGATATCTACAAGGTCTCAGAGATATATATTTTTATTGATGTTCCCTTTGATCCAACTGTGGCAGTCCTAGGTATGGTGCCTGAGAGCAGGGGGCATTATTTCAAACATTGCTTTCTGCACCATTAAAATGGATTATTTCTAACTGGCTCAGATCAGACCCACAAGTATGAGCTATAGATAAAAAATAAATACAAATTAGAGAAATTTACTAAATGGAAAGAATAACCTATTGCCTTAGCCTCCAGATAAATATATTTAAATCAAGATGAAACCCAATTCTAAGAATTATACTTGACTACTTTTAAACATACAACGTAGATTTAGTAAACAGCTACATTATGTACATGACAGTCATCTCCGACACCCCCACACTCACGTTTTATCTTTTAACTTCAATACAATATATATATATATATATATATATATATATATATATATATATATATATATATATATATATATATATATATATATATATATTGTTTTAAAATAACACTGTGCAAATGTCTTTCTGTTCTTTTTTTCTCTCTTTTTTTCTTTCCCCAATATTTCCAGTATCCATCTGTTTTCTTATCGACTATTTCTGATAAACACTTTCTACTTGCTACTTTGTAATAAAATATTTTTTAAAGAGTTAAACACACACACACACACACACACACACACACACACACACACACACACACACACACACACACACACACACACACACACACACAGATTCATCAAAGAATACATTTATTCACTTACCATAGCTATGTGAGACACTTTTCATTATGGATTGAAATAAAAATCAGCCAACCGTTGCTAGTGCTAGAGAAGCTCAAGATCATTTAAAAATAAATAATTAGTTTAGGTAAAGTAACTTTTTACATACCAGCAAAATTGTGATAAATGTGATAAAGATTTTTACAGACTTTATATCAAATAAGAAGGTAACATTGAGTAATTGCATATAAAAAATCCTGCCGTTTTTTTTTTTGTTTTGTTTTTTTGGCACAGAAAATAGTTTCAAATAAAGCAGCATCAGAGTAACACTGCAGTGTTTTGCTCCCTAATTAAAGGCATATTTCACCCAAATATTAAATCTCTGAAGAGAGTCATCAAGAATGCTGGATAATGGGACCCACTGACGTCCATGGTAACCAGCATTTTTTTATGATATCTGCTTTTGTGTTCAACAGAATAAAGAAAGTCATAAAGGTTTAAAACCAGATGGAGTAAATGATTGGGTCATTTGAGTGAACTTTCCCTTTAGTCTGTTTTTTTAAAAAAAATATGTTTAGTGAGCCAGTGATTCAGTGATGCATTCATAAAGATGCTTTGTTTCTAAATAAGTCACCCATTTTAAATGAACAATTCAGTGACTTGCTCAATAAGACTGGTACTTGTTGTCACCTACTGACAATTGTAGTGCCATATTTTATTTATTCATCATAGCTGTAAAACAGCCAGGGTATTAACACAAAAGTTGCTATTATATGGTATGGTTTATCTTAGCTTGATTCAGTTTTCATTTCCCCCTCAAGTTAGTATAGCTTAAAGTGGGTGGGGTTATTACTATGGTAGCTCTGCCTCCACTGCTGTGAAATCATTTTGCTGAATCTGCTCCTTGGCTACCAATGAAAAGATGGTCAGGACCTCTTCTACTGACCACAATGCTTTCATTTCAAATATCTTTTGCTAGTGGTGGATAAAAAATAATTTAATCATGCGGACCAACAAATCTGATTATTTAAATAGAGCAGATTTTGCGTATCGTAGATCAAATTTAATAGTGCCAGTAGTGATGATCCTTTCAAACTAATCAGTGATCAGCAGTGTCTATACATCATGTTTTGGTCTCTGTATGGTCACTTAGAACCTCTAAAAAATACTAGCTAGAAGAACACAGTGGAAAAGCTCCAAAAAGTGAGGCGTACAAACTGAACTTCACCATACCTTGCCGTAGAAAAGAAACTAGTATTATTTTACTCTCGGTAAAATAATATTTAATTATCGTTATCTAAACAAAACTATCAGGGTGTTATAATTATTATTATTTTCAAATTGTGCACCTCTTGACAGCATCGTGACTCAGTTTGTGTGTTTGTTTTGGTGTATGTTAGTTGGCTCTAAGAGCTGCGCCTTCCTACGAGGGCTTCATGGCCGCCCTGGTTTCTTATGAAGGCGATGAGCTGAAGGAAGGCTTTAGGACCGGCATGCATCGAGACCTGGACATCTACCTGCCAGCTATGGAGAACCAGCTCTCCATCCTGGACACTCTCTATGAAGAATACGGCTTGGAATCAGATGAGATTGTGTGACCAATACCAAACCCACAGTGGTAAAAATCCTGCTTCTGATGGAGCTCAGCGGTTTCAGGAGTTTAATCTCTCTGGTGTAACCGAAAAAATGAAGTTAGTGTTAAAGGCCATGAGGTTTCTGTAAGGGATGTCCAGTTGGATTGTGTCCGAAAACATGGCATCAGTAACAGTCATTCCTGCAGAATTTGAGTAGCCACATCAAACAAATAATAATAGATGGAGCGCTTTGATTCCAAGTGTTTTCAGGGAGCAGCAGTTTTTTTTTCTTCTTTTCTAGAAACCTTCAAATGTTTTGTTGACACTGGTTGTAGGTCTTTTCTTAAGCGTGTATGCGTCAGAAGTCCAAATGGCAGATATGGTAAAGATTTTGTTTAGCTGGCAGTGAAGGTGTTAGTCGCAGTTTCTTTATTCACAGTAAAAGTGCAAGAGTGCTTCATATTACGTTTCTTTAGATGTTCACGTTTCATTCATTTTAGGCCAGCACAAAATGGAGGCATGCAGAGGCTTTTGGGAATCACAAAACAAGTGATTCATAAAAAAAAAAAACAAGTGCTAATGTTACAGGAACACTCTGCTTTTATTTGGAAATAGGCTTGTTTTACAACTCCCTACAATTTAAAAGTTAAGTTTTAGCATTTTTGAAGCCATTCAGCTTAATTCTGGGTCTAGATGAAGCACTTTTAGTACTCTTAGTTTAGTGTAAATGGTTAGAAGAACATTAGCATCTCATTTATTTAAAAAAAGATTTGATATTTTTGTATTTAAAACTTGACAGTTTTGTACTTGCAATTTGTACTAAGATTCATGGAAAAATCAAAGTTGCTGCCATGTTCTAGAGCAGTGTTTCCCAACCACATTCACGAAGGACCACCAACACTTCATGTTTTGGATGTCTCCTTTTTCTGTCACACCCATTACAGGTCATTCAGTCTTTGCTAATGAGCCGTTGATCTGAGTCAGGTGTGTTTGGTTAAGGAGACATGAAAATGTGCTGGTGGTCCTCCAGGAACATGGTTGAGAAACACTGCTCTAGACCTATATGGCTAGCAACCATACCCTCATTCCGGTGTAATGATCAAGGTCGTACAATAGCTGAAACAAGCGCAATTAATTTATTGATATTATTATTAATTATATAATTCCCCCATCTGCAGCCATGGTAAAGCAGCAAAGTTCCTTGGTTCCTTATGCCAGAATAAGAGCATCATTTCTAGCCATAGTGACAAAATTAATGCAAAATTAAAAGTCGCTATTTTCTTAGTCTTAGTATGTGATATATTTACTGAAGATTCAAGCATTCATTGTTAGAAGATTCATGCGCAAATTATCAAAACTCTATCTGGATTTATTTTTATATTTTGGGCATATGCTAATGGTCTAATCCAATTCAATTTCTTATGCTTAGCTAAGAAAAACAAATCTCTCACCAGACCTTGAGATTGACTGAATTGATTAAAAAAAATGGTAAAACCCAATAATTTACCTCTAGGTGGGTTGTAAAATGAGCTTTTTCCTAAATTAAAAAGTATAGTGGAAATAGTATGGGCTATTTTTTGCTGTGATTTTAGCTTTCAATGTTCACAATCCAGGATTCATAGCATGATCAGTTTGGTTGGAGGGACCAAAGGAGTTTCTGATTTTCTGAAGAAAAAAAATGTTTCCCCTGCGACTTTATTTATTGACTTATTTATATGAATATCAAACTCTTGGTTTTTCAATAAGAATCACACTGTGCTCATTATTCGATCATATGATTGATGCCAATTTGTGAATGTTGCTTTGCATGGTTTTTGTTTTAATATTTCTTAAGTAATTCAGATTTAGAAGATGACGACTGTTCACATTTGAATCTAATTGCATTCCATAAGTTTTTAACTAAATTCCAACTAGCAGTTTTATATTTATAGGTTCTTATAACCTTGGCACATTTCTGTTTAATTAAAATTTGGACTTACCTTTTACTTTTTAATTCAATGTGTCCTTTGAAATGGACAGTTGACCTACAATAATTATAATATTGTAATTAGTTAAAGCCCTGATATGCCAGAAAAAAACTGGCATAATGCAGTTTTGAATGAAAACTAAATTTGTTTCAGGTGTTTGAAAAAGCTTTCCAAAAAGACTGTCCGGAAAAGAAGTATGTTCATAGTCAGAATGAGACAATTTTCAAACATCTTTTAAGGTAGTGAGTAACTCACTCTTGTTTATTTGTTAACTGAGGAATATTAAGATTTCATTTAAAAAGCAGACATGGCAGAAGAAGGAGTTTTACTTCCTTTAGGAATAGCACACACAGGATCCATGTTGCCATTCACAAGTATTAAAATGTCTATATGCTATGCAGTTTTATATGTATTTACTAATTGTAATTTTAAAGTTGTATGTCATTTATAACAAACTGCCTGCAGTGTCTTTTTAATCTGTTTTTATTCTTTGCATATGCAGCTGGTGAATGATCTGTTTTCAAAGTCATGAGAAGAGCACGAGGCATTATCCATTCTTGTTGCAGTATTAAACTCAAGTAATGTAACATGGTCGTTATGACACTCAATCCTTCAATATCTGGATGTGGTTGCTGGGAGACTCTCACCATAACAAGGATGATCACTAGACTCCATAATAAGGGCCTAGAATAGAAGGATTGTTTTTTTTTTTTTTTCGTGTACTTGTGTATGTGTGACAAATGGAGAAAGGTTTCTGTTACTCAGAATAATTGTAAGCAGAGGCTTTCTTTGAGAATGTATTCCACAAAACATATGTGTAGATACCAAACATGTTTCTGTAACTAAAAAAAAACATTTATTAAATGGGCATCGTAACATTTTTTAAATAAACTGGGTTCCATACACAGTGGAAAAAACTTTACCTATGCAGCGCTGCTCCATCATTTCCAGGGGCTGATGGGAAAGCATTCGGGAGGGTGGACTGCAGAGGGGAATTGGCACTTGGATACCAAATTAACCTCTCGCAACACCCAAAGCAATCTATCAACATCAACTTGGCCCATGAACAGAGTTTTCCAGTGACCTGAATTCAAGCTTCTTGGAAGGAGAGGTTTAAAGTTAATTGGATAGCAGCCATTCAAACAGAACATAAAATGTTCTTGATTAAGCAATATCACACATGCTTTTATAAAGCACTTCAATAAACGAGAAGTTAATGGACTAGCTTACGTAATCAAATAGAACACATGCTGCTTTTCCATGTAAAAATAAATATTAATTTGCACAACACAAGTCAAAACTTCACTTTATAGAAATGTACAATATTGTGTACATATATAATATATTGTTTAGCATGTATGATGTTAAAAGCAACAGTCCAAGTACTGAGCCCTGCAGTACACTACTGAACTTGATTGATATCATATCTCCTCATTTACTGCAGGGCTGTCAAACTCAGTTCCTGGAGGGCTGTAGCTCTGTTTAGTTCTAACCCTGCTTCTACACATTTGAAGCCATGGTCACACTGGACTTCTCTCCCCATAGAAATCCATGAATACGCAGACCAGAAATGCAAGCTCGTGCAACAAGTTTCACAGTTTGCTGTTTTGGAAAGTTCAAGCTTGGTGAACTCTGATTTGCGACATGGCATCAAATGACTGCATGAGACTAATTGAAGTTTAAAACATGACCTCTCTGTACAGAAATATAAAATATGGACCAATCACTCGCTCGCTAATCATTTTGTTCAATCCCACTCCTTTTTACAGCACTGTACAACAGAATTTCACAAGCATAAACTCTAGTGTTACCATGGCATTACCTGCGTGTTTTAAAGGCTGCATTTACACTGCATGATTCAAGTGACTCTGTTCCGATAAAAAATAAATTAATTAAATAAATTCTCCCATGTGGCAAAGAGCGAATAAGTGTACCTCTGTAAACTGTGCCCATGATAAGTGCCTTGATAAGTGTGCCCATGTATGTGTAAGCAGGAAAAAATCACATGGATTCCGATTTACTCAAATCATATTCAGGCCTTGTTCATATGTGGAAATTTATCTGATATGAATCAGATCTGTGCACCCGTGTCTGCAGTGTAAGCAGGTACAGAGCATGCGGAAAGTATTCATAGAGCTTCACTTTTTTCCACTTTTTTTATGTTACAGCCTTATTCCAAAATAGATTTAATTAATTTATTTTCTCAAAATTCTACACACAATACCCCATAATAACAGCCATTTTCAGATCTCTCAAGAGATGTTTAATAGGATTTAGGCCTGGGCTCTGGCTTGGCCACTCAAGGACATTCACCGAGTTGTTGTGAAGCCACTCCATTGATATTTTGGTGGTGTGCTTTGGGTCATTGTCCTGCAGGAAGATGAACCGTTGCTTCAGTCTAAGGCCAAGAGCTCTCTGAAGCAGGTTTTCATTCCGGATGTCTCTGTACATTGCTGCATTCATCTTTCCCTCTATCCTGACTAGTCTTCTAATTCTTTCTGCTAAAAAACATCCCCACAGCATTATGCTGCCACCACCCTGCTTCACTGTAGGGATGGCATTAGCCTGGTGATGAGTGGTGCCTGGTTTTCTCCAAACGTAACATCTGGCCAGTGGTGTATAGTAACTAATTACAAATCCTCAAGTTACTGTAATTGAGTAGTTTTTCTCAGAAATTGTAATTTACTAAGTAGTTTTAAAAATGTGTACTTTTACTTTTCCTTGAGTACATTTTTAGTGCAGTATCTGTACTTTTACTCTCACTACTTTCCTTCAACCTGCCGTTACTATTTTTTCTTGTGTATGGGAATTAGAAAAATCAGTCCTGTCCAATCAAATCACACATAGAAGGTAAATTGCATCATAATAAACTACTTCAAGACATGTGCACTTTACATTGCAGCAAACTGTTTGGAAGCATTTAGTATCCAAGAAGATGTTCAAAATCTTTACACGCATTGACCCAGAGACTGTTTAGATCAGGGATGCACAAGGCGGTTTCTCAATTCCAAGAACGCAGAGAACGGACTTGCGTTCTTGTGTAGAACGGTCTTGCCAGGTGTCCTCGGAAGAACAAACTCAGGAGACCACGAGGACAGAGAACGCATCCTTTGAGAAATGAGATGCTGCGTTCCTCCTGATGGTCACATGACCTTCATGGGTTTTAAATGGTAAATCATTTAAACATTACAGCTTTCATACAACGATTTATTGTTTTTCCCCCATTTCAAAATATATACTTTGCATAAAAATATTATCAATATACTCTGCACAATATAAATAAAACAGATTTTAATACGAATTTCAGCAAACAAACACCCTTGTTGTGTTTATTCCTTTATTAAGATGTCCATGGTAATGTTTCAAGAGTTCACACTTAGCTGATGATTGATTATAAGCAAGTTTGGCATGCTGTCCCGGGAGAGAGCCCTGAGCTCGAAGGTTCTTGAGCCCTGGGCTCCCTCCCGTTTGGAGGAAGAGAGGGGAGCCTCGAGCTCAGGTAGATCTCGACAACTCCCCTTTTTATAATAGCTAAAGATTAAGATTGAAGGCTATTAAAAGATATGCTGCATTATTAGATTACCTGTATTGAAATTTAGATTTAACGATTAACTTGTTGTACATGTTTTTGAAATGTGGGAGGAAACCGGAGAACCCGGGGAAAACCCACGCAAGCACGGGAAGAACATGCAAACTACACACAGAAACGACCACCGGCCTGTTAAGGAACTAGAACCGGTGACGTTCTTGCTGTGAGGCGACAGTGCTAGTCACTGAGCCACCGTGCTGCCCTATGGAGGGAAAGGTGAAAAGGTAGGGGTGGAAGGGGGGATTCTTCAAATCGAAGATGACTGTAGTGAGAAAACCCTGGCTCTTTATAGTGGTTAGGAATGGCCTGATTGGTGGATCAAGCATGCTAATGCAGGACCAGCCGTGTTCAATCATAATCACGTGCTCCTCTCGAAATTAGTTTATGAATAAACTTCACTTCAAGAGTTCACACTTAGCTGATGATTGATTATAAGCAAGTTTGGCATGCTGTCCCGGGAGAGAGCCCTGAGCTCGAAGGTTCTTGAGCCCTGGGCTCCCTCCCGTTTGGAGGAAGAGAGGGGAGCCTCGAGCTCAGGTAGATCTCGACAACTCCCCAAAATGCTCCGCTCGGGACAGCAGCCGCGTATTTGAAGAACCCCCCAAAAGGCACAGGAGATTAATGCCATATCCGGCTGCTGAAAAGTGATACAGAAATAGCTTGGAGGAGCAACAGAGACTGGTGTGGGTGTAAAAATTAACTGAAGGTGCTTATGTATGACTATGTGTGCCCCCGGGTCCTGTTAATTGTAAGGACCAGCGGGAGAGTGAGTGGGGTAAGTGTAAAGGTTTAAAACATATGTGGTGAGTTTCGTAAAGGTTTAGTATAGTAGTGATGGAAAATGAAGCTGTAAGGTTCTGCGGAGCTGTAGCTGCAGATGAGAAGCGGTTAACTGATTAACCGCTTTGGCAGTCCAATGGGGAGTGTGTCAGTAATGGTATGGATAAATAGTAGTGTGCGTGAGCTCCGGTGGAGCGACACTGCTGCAGCAGTGGTGCAGGGGGGATGAAGCTCGGCTGAGCGTCTCTGCGACTGCAGAGGTGCGATGGTAGTCAGTACTAAGGGGAAGAATACGCTTCTGCAGCAGCGTTTTAACTGCTTTAGCAGTGCTGGGAGTGACAGAAGTGGTATAAGTGTAATGGAAGTGTGCATGAGCTCCAGCAGAGCGTCACTGCTGCAGCAGTGGTGCAGGGGATGTAAATGATGCTCGGCTGAGCGTCTCTGCTGCTGCAGAGGTGCAATGGAAGTCAGTATTTGTAAGGGAAATACGCCTCCGCAGGGACGTTTAACTGCTTTAGCAGTGCTGGAGAGTGTATCAGTATTGGGTTACTAAATGAAAGTGTATATGCGCTCGCTGAGCGTCACTGCTGCGGCAGTGATGTGGAGGGGAGTGATGCTCGGCTGAGCGTCTCTGCGACTGCAGAGGTGCGGTGGTAGTCAGTCCTAAGGGGAAGAATACGCTTCTGCAGCAGCGTTTTAACTGCTTTAGCAGTGCTGGGAGTGACAGAAGTGGTATAAGTGTAATGGAAGTGTGCATGAGCTCCAGCAGAGCGTCACTGCTGCAGCAGTGGTGCAGGGGATGTAAATGATGCTCGGCTGAGCGTCTCTGCTGCTGCAGAGGTGCAATGGAAGTCAGTATCTGGAAGGTAAATACGCCTCCGCAGAGACGTTTAACTGCTTTGGCAGTGCTGGAGAGTGTATCAGTAGTGGATTGCTAAGTGGAAGTGTATATGCGCTCGCTAAGCGTCACTACTGCGGCAGTGATGTAGAGGGGAGTGATGCTCGGCTGAGCGTCTCTGCGGCTGCAGAGGTGCGGTGAAAGTCAGTTTCTAAAGGGAAGTGCGCTTTGGAGAGCTGATTAACAGCGGTGTAGCAGATAGGAATCAGGCACAGTAGAGCAACTCTGTGGCTGCAGGGGTGCATAGGTATTCAGAGTCTGGTGCATTATATGTGTGAAAGCAATACATGTTCCCGCTAAGCCTTTACAGCTGTATTATAGCGGGGAGTGTGGTGATGGAAAATAAATTGATACTACAATGCAATGTAATTGAGTGGAGCTGCTGTAAAGGTGTGATGGTGGTCAGTATGTAAGCAATACGAGTTCCCGCTAAGCCTTTATGGCTATATTGTTGCGGGGAGTGTGGTGATGGAAAATAAATTGATGCTACAATGCAATGTAATTAAGTGGAGCTGCTGTAGAGGTGTAATTGTAGTCAGTATGGAAGCAGTACGAGTTCCCGCTACGCCTTTACGGCTGTATTATTGCGGCGGAGTGTGATAATGGTTAAATTGTTTTTTTTTTTTTTTTTTTTTTTGAAAAGTGTACATGTGAGCTCTTAAAGAGCTTCACTGCTGTGGCAGTGGGAGCTTGGGGCTACCCCTGTGGGAGTCCGAGCTGCGGAGAATGAGTGCAAGTGAAATTGAAAAATTATGAAGAGGAAGAGAAAGGAAGTTTAATAAAATAAAAAGGAAAGTTTAGTAAAAATGAGTCCTATGCAACTAAGACAGAAAGTAGGAAGAACAGACAGAGTCGTGCTGCTTGGAAACTAGGTTGAAGTCTGCAACCGAGAATCAGCTGGGCTTCTCTGAGGAAATATTGGCTGAGGCAAATTAAGGATTTAGAGGTGTTAGAGGACCAATGACAGAGTTTATATCTGTTGTTGGAAGACTGTTCAGGCAGGGCGTCACTGCTGCAGCATTGGTGCAGGGGAAAAAATAATCTCAGCAGAGCTTCTCTGCAGTTACAGAAGTGCAATAAAATCAGTGGTGCAGAGAATTAAGGCTAAACAGCCGTCTCTGCAATTGCAGCTCAGGCAAAGCTTAACTGTTGCAGCAGTGGTGCAGAGGGAGAATAAGGCTCGGCAAAGCGTCTCTGCAGTAGCAGAGGTGCAGTGGTACTCAGTATTAGCGCCTCACACGGAAATACTAAGTACTATTAGCAGTGATATTTAGAGATGAAAGTGAAAAAGGGGCTCAGCTAGAGCGTCACTGCAGTTGCCGTGATGTTAATGGGGTGTATAGTTAAGTGGAGCACCTAAACAGTCGATATTAGTAAGTTTTGAGTGCTCCCACAGGGACGTTAAATACTGCCTTTAGTGATATGTAAAGATGAAGGTGAATAAGGCATATGCTAGAGGTTCACTGCGGTAGCAGTGGTGCTTTGGGTGTGCAACTCTGCGGAGCATTTCTGCGGCTGCAGTGGTGTAGTGGGCCAGTATGGAGGCAACTTGTGCTCCCGCAGAAGCATTTACTGCTGTATTAGTGCGGGGAGTGCAACGATAGTGGTATTTAGAAAATTTGTAAGTGTATGCAAGCTCATTTAGAACGTTCCTGTTGCAGCAACTGAAACTCAAGACAACCCCTGAATTGGTCGGAGCTGTGGTGAATGAAAGTGAATAGAAGTATAGGATAGTTTAAATTTGGAGAGAAAAAGTTAAAGCTAGAAAAACAGGGAAGGGTAGTGAAGGAGCTCCTATGTTAAATAGGAAGGGAAATAGGAAGGAAATGACAGAGTCATACTTCATACCCAATAATGCATGATGGTGGAAGTTGGCTGGAGATGATCGGCTGGGCTTCCCCGAGGTGTTATTGCTCTTCTGTGGTGTAAAAATGCTAAGAGGTTTAGAACCAGGGCCGGAGTGGGACACCTTTTCAGCTCTGGAGTTTCAAGCCTCAGACCAGCCCACCTCAGTTCACGACTGACTATATTAAAATAAGTAAATAAATATTTCCAAATCAGTTTCTAATGGCACTATCATTTTTTTTTTTTTTTTTTTTTTTTTTTTATATAATGAATAAAAAGGCTGTGGTCAAGTAAATGAATTAAAAAAGTGTCACTGCTGAGAGCAACAGATTCTGGAGCTAGGGACACCGGCCCTCACGGCCAAAAAAAACGGACCGGCCCACCGGGAATTCTCCCGGTCCTCCCGATTAGTCAATCCGGGCCTGTTTAGAACAGGTGTGTGGGGGAACGGATATCATCCTGCATCCCTTCATCCTGCGAAGATAGATCAGATATGGTTAGGTGTATCGTTGAATTGAAATGTCATACTTAGTTCAGAAGACTTAAATTAAAAAGGCTAGTGTGAATATGGCATCGAGGGTGTGGGCTATGTGAGTGGAAAAGTGTCATTTGCAAAGAGCGTAAATGTATTTAGAAATGGATGTGGAGTGTAATAGGTTGGATGAGGGTCAGCTTCTGCAACCAGCTGACATGATCTCTGAAATGAGAAAAACAAGAGAGAATCAGAAATGACATTACAACATGGTACATGTATGGCAAACACAATGAATTATTTTAGCTGATAACCATGCGGGGCGTCTTAATAAGAGCATGGGCAACTAAGTGTGGAAGTGCCTTTGTTAATGCATGGTACGAAGCCTCATTGTCGCAACGAGCAAAGATAGTAGAGGTAGGCATTTGTCCCTCCTAAGGATAGCATATTAATTGGGAAATCTGCTCGTCTAGTGGTCCTGATGTACCTCTTGAAGACAGGGTAGGTGGAATTATAGTGGAGTTTAAACCCCTTGGTTGTATCTAACGCAGAGTCAATTGATGAAACATCAGACATGTCAGAAATGTCCTCCTCTCATTCGTGGAAGTCAAAGCGGGAAGTTTGTTTCTTTGCTGTTTTCACATCTAACCAACTTGCCATTATAAGCTTATGGCTTATAAGTGTATGGACATGAGTCACTGGGGCATATTACGATTGGACTACTATGCCTAATGGGTTGAATGTTTTTCAATAGCAGAGTAAACTTTTTAGAAGTTAAACTGCTATCAGATGTGGCTTTTTTTTTTTTTTTTTTTTTTTTTTTTGATTTATACATTTTATAATTATTTATTTTCTTTATTATTTATTTATTTATTTATGTATTTATTTATTTATCATCTGCCAACATCAAACCCTGAACTTAAATTAATGTCACCATTTAGTAGTAATTGTGTAAATGTAATGATAATCATCCATGAGCTTGTCATGAGAGAGGGTGGGACCATCTCAAATTTTTGAGAGTTCATTGGATGGTGATGCTTCTCCTTTCAGCTATTGGCTCGAAGGAGTGTTAATCAAAGTTGCAGAAAAAGGCTGGCGGCCATTTTGTTTGCCAGAGAACTAGTGTTATGATTGGAGACGCTACTCTATTGAATGCACCACAGCGACTAGTTTGGAGGATTAACATGGATGTTTATCAATGTATGCATAAGTTGTGGACTGATGTTTTAAGGATTGGATTGTCTAGAACCTTGATTGAGAGGTGAGTCATTCTATTCACGCTAGAATCATCCTTTAAAGATGGATGTTTAATCTTAGTTGTAGTTTGTGAGGCTTCCCCTTAAAAAGTGTCATGTATGTTATCGCTGGTGCACCCCTAGAAGAGAGTTCAGCTTGGATCGCAGGCATCGAGAGTTTAGGCAAAGTTCATGGATGGTGATCGAGTTTTTACTGTGATCTTGTTGGAGAATTGGGTTGAAGACACAGAGATTGCATTGTGTGAGGCAATTGAAGTAGAAGGTTGAGAAGTTGTAGCTGGAGAAGTTGATGTTGGAGAAGTTGTTGTATTTGGAGAAGTTGTTGTAGCTGGAGAAGTTGTTGTTGGAGAAGTTGTTGTTGTTGGAGAAGTTGATGTTGGAGAAGTTGTTGTAGCTGGAGAAGTTGTTGTTGTTGTTGTTGCTGGAGAAGTTGATGTAGCTGGAGAAGTTGATGTAGCAGTAGCAGTAGCAGTAGCAGTAGCAGTAGCAGTAGCAGTAGCAGTAGCAGTAGCAGTAGCAGTAGCAGTAGCTGCAGAGCAGTGTATTCTTCAAATCGAAGATGACTGTAGTGAGAAAACCCTGGCTCTTTATAGTGGTTAGGAATGGCCTGATTGGTGGATCAAGCATGCTAATGCAGGACCAGCCGTGTTCAATCATAATCACGTGCTCCTCTCGAAATTAGTTTATGAATAAACTTCACTTACTTTCACTCTTTCATTTAGGGAAACTCCTGAGGTAAATAAGTTAAATCTCTAAACTTTAATAATAAATTAGATAAAATGCTGCACTTCCCTCCTCACGCATCCTCTGTTCTTGCTAACTTGAGTATTGGAACTGATGCTGATGATGACGTTACACGAGGATGCAAGACCGCTGAAGAATGCATATTGAGAAACAGCCACATTAGCTAGGCCAGGTGCTTCTAATTGGGATTGACACAAAACTTTGCAGGACACCAGCCCTCCAGGACCGAGTATGGGCACCCCTGGTTTAGATGCATGTCGTGATGAGAAGATGATGGAAATTTACTGTATGTAAACCGAAATGGCCTTAAACACCCAGCAGGCACAAGACGTCAACATGCCGTCAGATTGAAATTGTACCCTAACGTCGTGGAGATGCTGCATTTTGTTTGGAAATGAAAATTGTGTTTACATCAGAACTCAACGTCGGCCCTATGTCAATGTCCAACGTTCAACCTAAAACCACCCAAATATCAATGTCTAATGATGTTACAGCTTGACGTTGTTTCGACGTCACCAACATAATATCTATCAGATGTTGAATTTTGGTTGCCATAACTGATGGATAAATGTCAGTATTTGACATCAATAGGATGTTGATTTAAGATGTTGGCTCGACATTGGATTTTGGTCAATTTCTAACAACCTAAAAATCAACCAAATATCAATGTCATTTAATGTCATTATAGGACATTAACATAATGTTGTCCTTAGACGCTGCCAAGCCATTAAATTTTGGTCACCTGACATCACAACCTAAATCTAACCTAACATTAACATCTTATGACATTGTGTGCCTGCTGGGCAATCACTAAATGCACTACAAAATGTTACGCTTACACACATCCACAAATTACATGTAAATACATCAACTTTTAACAGCATAATACTCACTTCTCCCTACTCATGAGAACTTTTAAAAAGGCTACTTTTTACTCCTACTTTGATTATTTTTTTACAACAGGTACTTTTACTTTACTCACACTACATTTTTAGGTAAGTAATGGAATGTATGCTTTTTCAATACTCTTTCCACCACTGCATCTGGCATTCACTCCAAAAAGTTCAATTTTAGTCTCATCAGATCAGAGAATTTTGAGAGTCCTTCAGATGACTTTTGGCAAATTCCAGGCAGGTAGTGGCTTCCGTCTGGCTACTCAGGCCATATTGGTGGATTGCTGCATAGATGGTTGTCCTTCTGTAAGGTTCTCCTCTCTCCACAGAAGAAGCTGGAGCTCAGACAGAGTGACCATCGGGTTGATCACCTCCCTGGCTAAGGCCTTTCCCCCCAATCACACAACTTAGATGGCCGGCCAGCTCTAGGAAGAGTACTGGTGGTTCCAAACATTTTCTACTTACGGATGATGGAGGCCACTAAGCTTATTGGAACTTTTAAGAGCCTTGTGCCTCGCAACAGTCCTGTCTCAGAGATCTACACGGAATTCTTTTGCCTTCATGCTTGGTTTGTGTTTTGACACTCACTGTCAACCCTGAAATCTTATATAGGCAGGTGTATGCCTCTCCAAATCATGTCCAATCAACCGAATTTACCACAGGTGAACTCCAATGAAGCTGCTTGAACATCTCAAGAATGATCAGTGGAAACAGAATGTACCTGAGCTCAATTTAGAGATTTTTCAGGCTTTTTATTTTTAATAAACTTGCAACAATTTCAAAAAATCAATTAGTCATTTTGGGGTATTGTGTGTAGAATTTTGAGGAAATAAAGGAATTTTATCCACTTTAGAATAAGGCTGTAACATTTTCAAAATGCGGAAAAAATGAAGCGGTATGAATATGAATATGAATATGAAAAACCATAGCAAATAACATCAAGACTTTTTCATTTCGGAACATACTTTATCAGTCTCAAGCCCTAAATCTCATACACGAGGACTAAAGAAGCTTATATACTGTCATATAGCACAAGTATTTAAGCATGCTAACGATTATTGGTTTAAAAAGGCCTAGATTAAAAAAGATGGGCAAATGATAACTTTTCTGTCATATATAGTTAAACAACTTGTCTAAAATAATAATAATATTAAACCCTGTGAACAGATTAAATACAGGAATGAAGAAAGTGCTCTTTTAGTATCAGCTGTCAGTCAACGCATGCTCATTTTATTTTTATCCTGGTCATTGCGCATTTGCCTTGTGTAAATACAGACAATCGGATATGATTCACTTTTAAAGGATGATGTAAGCAGGTCAGCAAAAAAATTGAATAGTCAAAATATCAAAATTGACCATCAAGATCTGCAGTGTAAATGCAGCTAAAGAAGCCTGAAAGACTCATTTAGTTTGATGAGGTGTGTTTAATTAGAAATAAGACTAAACCTGCGGTCACACTAGAGTTTAAGGTTGCAAAATTCGGTCATACAGCGCTGTGAAAAGGGGCGGGATTAACCAAGATGATTATACACAAAAAAAAAACGAGAGATTGCACCATATTTTTTCAATTTTTGTACAGAGGAGTCATGCTTTGATCCCCAATTAGTCTCACATAGTCAATCGATGTGATTTCACTAAGCTTGAACTTTGCATCGCAGCGACCACGAAACTTGACGTATGACCTTGTGTTTCCAGTCTGACGCATTCGTGTGCATATGAATGGAAATCTATGGGAAGAAAAGTCCAGTGTGACCACAGCTTTAACTGTGCAGAGCTGCAGCTCTAAGTTTTACACCTGTTAGACCACAAATTGGTAACAGTAATATGGGTATGATATGAACCATGCTAATGCCAAAAAAGATTTTCAAAATGCCATGATCCATTGTATTAGTTAAATATCCCCTATAACTTCCCCTCATGTCACAACCCTGCATCTTGAATTTTTCACTTTTAATGAGCCCTATAACATTTTGGTCATAAATCATGAGTGAGTGTTGTTCCATTAAATGTAATAAGGAAACTAATTCAAACCAAATGCCCTTTCTTTACCTTTTTTTTTTAAAGATTTTGCACATACACACAACTTGTTGTCTACTATTGGTGAAATAAAACAAGTGTTGAAGGCGAGTTAAGTATTAAAAATGGCAGAGACAGACGACTGTTCTGTTGTCACTTCATTTTACCTGAGAATTGCAATATGCTAATATTTTCAACAACAATTTTCTCCTAGGGCCTGTTTAAGAGAAAAGGTCAAGTAAAACTCTTTTTTTTTACAATTAGAGTTTACCCTGCAATGAGAAGAACGTTCGAGGTTACTAAAGTAACCCTTCGTTCCCCGAGGAGGGGAACGGAAGCACTATAAGTGGATTTGATTTGTAAAATCCACGCATTGGGAGGATTCGGATCAGAAGCCGCTTGTCTGGAGAGTATTGAACGGGCCAATGAATGAAATTAATTGGCAGCGTAAGCCTGCGCAGGTGTGCGACATCTGCAATTATCTCAGCATATAAGCACACCTGAAGCCAGCAGACGCCATCCTTTTAAGCTGAAGAGACTTTCAAACAGCTAAGGGACAGTCATTATGGCGACGGAGTATAGTACTTCCGTTCCCCTCCTCGGGGAACGAAGGGTTACTTTAGTAACCTCGAACGTTCCCCTTCGGGGGGAACTTCAGCACTATAAGTGGATTTGATTTGTAAAATCCACGCATTGGGAGCCCATTGAAAGCGCCATAATGACTGCACCTTACCAACACCCCCGATGAGGAGATAGTCAAGCAAGCGTGACGCACCCACATCATGGGGGGCGCGGTCCTCCAACGTGTCCCTGGCCCTAATTTATCCTACTTCAACAGAAGTTTTACGGATTTAGATATATTTTTTGGGAAGTCGTGAGCATCTAGATAATTCTAGGAAATACGACAGTACGTTGGGAAGCGTGCAATCCCGATAGGGAGGACGCTGCGGAGGCCATCCGTTACCCAAGGGGGGGATAGATGGCAGAATTTACATATGGACTAGCCCTAAAAAGGGGGAGTACGCATAGCAAAAGAGTGGTTAGCGGAGAGGGAAGACACGGGTCCGCCCAGGGGGGGGACTTAACCGTGGCAGAATAAGCATATGGGATCGCCTAGTGGGGTCACGCATAGCAGGCACCTATACCCAAAACGCGGGCTGACCAGCGGGCAGACCTACAACGTAGTGGGCCAGCAAGTGACTCCTCCGCTGAGTCAGTGCTGGGGGCCACGGAGGAATCTGCAGGGCTCACCTGACGGGGAACTTTACTGACAGATAAAAAAGGCGCACGTACCTCCGTGTTAGGGAGAATGGCGCAGCAAGCGTGTTTCAACACCCTACCGAGTTGTCTCCTCAATCACCAAAGGGTTACCTAATACCCTTGAGGAAACCGGCTCCACTCGCAGATTGTAAAACCTTGCAAATGTGTTGGGTGTCGCCCAGCCCGCAGCTCTACAGATGTCTGTTAGAGAGGCGCCGCGTGCACGCGCCCAAGAGGATGCAACGCTCCGAGTGGAGTGTGCACAAACTCCCGGGGGACACGGCTGACCTCGACTCGAATAAGCGAGTGAAATGGCATCCACAATCCAGTGGGATAATCTTTGTTTCGATACGGCACTTCCCTGCTGCCGACCGCCATAACAGACAAAGAGCTGCTCAGATGATCTAAAATTCTGAGTACGGTCCACATAAATGCGCAGAGCGCGAACTGGACAAAGTAAAGAAAGGGCTGGGTCTGCCTCCTCCGGGGGCAGCGCTTGCAGGTTCACTACCTGATCTCTAAAGGGGGTGGTAGGAACCTTGGGCACATAACCGGGGCGGGGTCTCAGGATGACGTGAGAGTAATCCGGCCCGAATTCCAGGCACGAGTCACTGACCGAAAATGCCTCCAGGTCCCCGACCCTCTTGATTGAGGCCAACGCAACCAGCAGAGCTGTCTTCAGGGACAGAAATCTTAGAGATACTGATTCGAGTGGCTCAAAGGGATCGGATCGCAGACTCGTGAGAACGAGGGCGAGATCCCAAGAGGGCATGAGAGGGGGGCGAGATGGATTAATTCGCCTAGCACCCCTAAGGAACTGGATGACCAGGTTATGCTTTCCCACGGTGCCGCCAGCTACCGCGCTATGATAAGCGGAGATGGCGGCCACGTAAACCTTGAGAGTGGAGGGCGACAGCCTGCTGTCCAACTTCTCTTGAAGGAAAGAGAGCACAACACTAATCTGGCAATTTCGGGGGTCTTCTCTGCGAGAGACGCACCATTCAGTGAATAGACTCCACTTCAGGGCGTAGGCGCGCCTCGTGGAGGGGGCTCTAGCCTGAGTGATGGTATTAACCACCGCAGTCGGTAGGTTACCTAAGTCTTCCTCGCGTCTAGGGACCACACGTGGAGGTTCCAAAGATCGGGGCGAGGGTGCCAGATGGTGCCCTGTCCCTGAGAGAGTAGGTCCTCCCTCAAAGGGATCCGCCAGGGGAGGGCCGTCGCGAGGAGTGAGAGCTCTGATATCCAGGTCCGGTTGGGCCAAAGGGGCGCAACTAGCAGAACCTGTTCCTCGTCCTCCCTGACCTTGCACAGAAACTGCGCGAGCAGGCTCACTGGGGGAAACGCATACTTGCGCATGCCCCGAGGCCAGCTGTGGGCCAGTGCATCCGTGCCGAGAGAGCCCTCGGTCAGGGAAAAAAACAACTGGCAGTGAGCGTTCTCGGGGGAAGCAAACAGATCGATCTGGGCCTCCCCGAATCGCGCCCATATCATCTGAACAGACTCGGGGTGGAGTCTCCATTCTCCAGGGCGTAACAGCTGTCGTGAGAGCGCATCGGCTGCACAATTGAGCGTGCCTGGGACGTGAATGGCGCGCAGCGATTTCAGCCGCGGGTGACTCCAGAGGAGCAGACGGCGGGCGAGCTGAGACATGCGGCGAGAGCGCATACCCCCCATGCGGTTGATATACGCCGCCGCCGCCGTACTGTCCGTCCTGACCAGCACGTGTTGCCGCTCCAGCACCGGTAAAAAGCGGTGGAGAGCGAGGAACACTGCCAACAGCTCTAGGCGATTGATATGCCAATGCAGCTGGGCACCCTTCCAGAGGCTCGCAGCCGCATGCCCGCGACACACGGCCCCCCAACCCGTGTTGGAAGCATCTGTTGAAACAACAACATGGCTGGACGCCTGTCCTAGAGGCACACCGGCCTGTAGGAACGAGGGGTCGTTCCAAGGGCTGAGGGCGCAGCGACACAGCGCAGTAACCGAGACCCGGTGTGTGCCCGCGTGCCATGCGCGTCTGGGGACCCGATCGTGAAGCCAGTGCTGAAGTGGTCTCATATGGAGCAACCCGAGCGGCGTGACGGCGGCTGCGGATGCCATATGCCCCAGGAGCCTCTGAAAGAACTTCAGTGGGACCACTAGTTTGCTGTCGAGCTCCCTCAGACAGTTCAGCAACAGGCGAGCGCGTTCCTCGGAGAGGTGCGCTACCATGGTGATCGAGTCCAGCTCCATCCCGAGAAAAGAAATCCTCTGCACGGGGGCGAGTTTGCTCTTTTCTCGGTTGACCTGAAGCCCCAGTAGGCGGAGATGCCGAAGCACCTTGTCCCTGTGCATAATCAATTGCTCCCGTGAGTGGGCTAAAATCAGCCAATCGTCGAGATAATTGAGTATGCGAATGCCCGCGAGCCGAAGGGGCGCTAGGGCACCCTCCGCGAGTTTGGTGAAGACCCGCGGAGACAGAGAGAGCCCGAAGGGGAGGACCTTGTACTGCCACGCTCGACCCTCGAACGCAAACCGCAGAAATTGGCGGTGGCGTGGAAGAATGGAGACATGGAAATACGCGTCCTTCAGGTCTATGGCTGCAAACCAATCCCGAGGACGAACGCATTGGAGAATGCGCCTCTGCGTGAGCATTCTGAACGGCAGCCTGTGCAGACAGCGGTTCAAAACGCGCAGATCTAGGATTGGCCGTGACCCACGGCTCTTTTTGGGTACGATGAAGTATGGGCTGTAAAACCCACTCTCCATCTCGGCTGGAGGAACCGGCTCGATTGCACCCTTCGCCAGGAGGGCAGCAATCTCCTCTCGCAAGACAGGGGCGGACAGGGGGCTGACCCTGGAGAAATACACGCCCGTAAACTTGGGGGGCCGTTTCGCGAACTGAATCGCGTAACCGAGTCTGATTGTGCGTATGAGCCACCGCGAGGGGCTGGCCCGCGCTAACCAGGCAGGCAGAGCCCTCGCTAATGGAGTCATCGCTACAATCGCTGACGTACCAGCGGTGGGGCAGCGCGGAGTGGGTGTGCTGATCCGGGAAGCACGAGGAAGAGCTGGAGGAGAGCGATTCGCTCTGGCTCCGCACCCTGACTCCGGAGAGGGGGCTGGAGGGCTAAGGGAAGGGAGACCGTCCCCCCAGCGCTCGTGAGCCACTGGCGAAGCACGTAGAGTCTGCGAGCCGGAAGGCAGCGCGTCCCGGACTGGCAGAACTCGTGCAGTCACATCCGGGGAAGGGAAAAAGTGCTCTTTTACTGATGTTTTGGTGGCACTGAAAAGTACCGTTGTTATCGGGGCCCCGCCCTCCAGCGGGGAAAGAGCAAGTTTCCTCTTCTCCGGATGGCCTGTCTCAGGGACGCTTCGCGGTCCGTTTACCGGACTTAACGGCGCCCTGGGCAGGAGGGGCTGCCTGCTTTCGAGGTGAACGCCGCGCCCGCTTGGCCGGAGGCGCAGGCGGGGGCGGGGCAGCACTCGTTGGCGGGCGCCCTCGGCGAGGAACAGCGGAGGTGGATGGCTCGGCGGGCGGAGCGGGCTTACGGCCACGCCGATAGATGACATTGCCCATCGCATCCGACTGCTCTTTCACCGCCTTGAATTCCTGGGTGAATTCACCGACGGTGTCGCCGAACAGGCCAGCCTGGGATATGGGCGAGTCAAGAAAGCGAACTTTGTCAACGTCGCGCATATCGGCCAGGTTTAGCCAGAGGTGGCGTTCCTGAACCACAAGTGTGGACATCGTCCTCCCCAGCGCACACGCGGCGGACTTAGTAGTCCGAAGAGCATAGTCGGTCGCGGTGCGCAGCTCATGTAATAAGCTTGGGTTGGACCCGCCCTCGTGCAGCTCGGCCAGCGCCTGCGCTTGGTAGCGCTGGTAGGTGGCCATCGCGTGCAAAGCAGAAGCAGCCTGGCCCGCAGCCTTATAAGCTCTGGCTCCGAGGGAGGCAGACAACCTACAGGCTTTGGACGGGAGGCGGGGCAAACCCCGCCACGTAGAGGCGCCGCGCGGACAAAGATTGACCGCGATAGCGCGCTCCACTGACGGGATCGCCTCATACCCCCTGGCAGCTCCGCCGTCAAGGGCGGTGAGGGCGGAGGCACACGCAGCACGGGCAGAGAAAAGTGCCCTCCAAGACTGCGTGAGCCTACTGTGCACTTCCGGGAAGAAGGGGACGAGAGGCTTCGAAGGCTTCGCCTTCTGGTCCTCTACGTAGCACCCATCTAGTCGGTCCGGCCGCGGAGCTGGGGGATAAACCATCTCCAACCCCACGGCCGAAGCAGCCCGGGAAAGCACGGCTAACATGTCCGCTTCAGGATCCGATTTGACAGCGCTCACCTGCCCGGAGGGGGCGAGCGGGTCCGGATCTTCGTCGGACAGTGAAAGCCCACCCTCCGATGCCGCGGAGGACATCTGATCTCCGGTGTCAGCGAGTGTGAGAGCTACCATCTGGTTAGACGGATCACTCTCACCACCCGAAGCTTGGATGGAGCGCCGTGAGGAGCGAGAGGTCCGCGAGCCCGTGGGCGGCGGATTATCTCCCGCTGAAACCCTCAGATCTGCCCGAGCGCCCGCTGCTTTTTTAGAACAGGAGGCAACTGGGGTGGCTCGCTCTCTTGCGAAAGTTAGCCGCGATCTTAGCTGTGCAACGGTCATGGCATCGCAATGACGACATGAACCGCCCGCGAGCACCGCATTAACATGCTGGACCCCCAAACATGCAATGCAGTGATCGTGTCCATCATCCGGAGCCAGGAAACCCCCGCATCCAGAAACGCACAGTCGGAGCGCCATCCTGAAAAGGACGTGCTGCACGACTGTGTTGCTCTTTTAGGAAAGTTGCAACTATACGCACCGCTCTGGAGGACCGGACCCAAAGAACCGCAGGCAAGGGAGTAACCCAGCTCGACCGTCTGCCACCGCGAAGACCCACTCTGGACCGGGAGACACACTCGTTCGCTCTGAAGTGCTGATCAGCAAGAGGAACCCTCATCGACTCACTCAGAAAGGATCTGAAGCGAAAAGGATGGCGTCTGCTGGCTTCAGGTGTGCTTATATGCTGAGATAATTGCAGATGTCGCACACCTGCGCAGGCTTACGCTGCCAATTAATTTCATTCATTGGCCCGTTCAATACTCTCCAGACAAGCGGCTTCTGATCCGAATCCTCCCAATGCGTGGATTTTACAAATCAAATCCACTTATAGTGCTGAAGTTCCCCCCGAAGGGGAACCCTAAGAATGTGGCGACCTCTGATAAAAAAAATAAGCCAAAGGAAAGTAAGAAGATGTTTTTTATGTTGCTGTGGAGTTGTTCCATGTCCTTTTCATCACAATGGATCCTTTTCACAAGACCATTATGACACGTTTAACTGTCATCATAACCTTAAATCCTTAAAGGGTTTTAATATATAGATTTTTTTAATAGCGTATGGACATTTATTTGCATTTTTGTATGTATTATGTTGTCTTTGCATCAAATTACCGCTTATGTGAGGTGTTTGTAATACAGAAAAATATTTGAGATGGGCTATTTAGAAAGTCCAATTTGCATACTTTCTTACTGATAGATCCTATTTGGAGTAAATACAAACAAATGCACTAGATCTATTAGCCCTTTAGCTCAGCTATATTTCATACTATTTAGAAGAAGCAGTTCTTTGCAAGAAGTGCAAATAATAATTAGATTATGTTTCTGTTGCACCTCAGTATTGTAACAGGATGCAATAGCAGGCGGTGTAAAGGATATAGTTATTCAAATAATAAATACTTTATGAAACACTCGTTAGACAATTCCACTTTCAGAGCAGTTTTAAAAAAATAAAAAATACATGTAATTAGAAAATTGAGGAGATTAAGACCCATTCTACCAAATCATGCGCTACTCCCATATACCTAGCTTGTTACTGGGTTAAATAAATCATGCAAATTCAACTTTTAGAAGCCGTTTGGACAGATCTGTGTGTATGCATGGTGTATCTACAGTCATACTGGAGTGATAGAAACACAAGAAGTCAAAAATAGGATTCAAATGCCAATTATTGTGAGGCCCACCAAAACATGCAGTTTTCCTCAACCAATATAGATTGACATGCGATGCGCGTTTTATGGTGTTTCATTAATGTGTATAATCATGTCCACAAAACAGAATTTTCAAGAAACTTGGATTTAAAGATTTGTTTCAACTCTTTGATACAACTCATAAAGAAGTGCTACACTTTTTATTTTATAGCATTTTTAACTATACTTTTTGGTTACAATTCCTTCAAAAACGTTTCATTTCAACAGGGTACACTGTAAAAAAAATCTCGTAATTTTAAGTTTTTTTCCAGCGTAAAAAAAACAACATAAAATATTTTATGTAAACGTTAAATGTTTACAGTAAATATTTGTAATTAAACGTCTATTAATTTACAGTAAATTTCTGTAATTTAGCATTCTTTATTCTACAGTAAATGTTAGTAATTTAACGTCCTTTATTTTGCAGTAAATGTCTATTTAACAGCTATTATTTTACAGTAAATGTTTGCAATTTAACAGCCATTATTTTACAGTAAATGTCTGTAGTTTAACGTCCTTTATTCTACAGTAAATGTCAGTTATTTAACTTCCATTATTTTACAGTAAATGTCTGTAACCTAACAGCCATTATTTTACAGTAAATTTCTGTAATTTAGTGTCCTTTATTTTACAGTAAACGTCTGTAATTTAACGTCCATTATTTTACAGTAAATGTCTGTAATTTAACATTCATTATTTTACAGTAAATGTCTGTAATTTAGCGTCTATTAATTTACAGAAAAAGTCTCATTTAACAGCCATTATTTTACAGTAAATGTCTGTAATTTAACGTCCATTATTTTACAGTAAATGTCTGTAATAAAGTGTCCAATATTTTACAGTACATTTCTGTAATTTAACGTCCTTTATTTTACAGTACATTTCTTTAAATTAATGTCCATTATTTTACAGTAATTGTCCATAATTTAATAGTTGCTATTTACAGTAAATGTCTGTAAATTAAAAGCCATTATTTTACAATACATTTCTGTAATTTAGTGTCCTTTATTTTACAGTAAACGTCTGTAATTTAACGTCCATTATTTTACAGTAAATTTCTGTAATTTAACGTCCTTTATTTTACAGTACATTTCTTTAAATTAATGTCCATTATTTTACAGTAAATGTCCATAATTTAATAGTTGCTATTTACAGTAAATGTCTGTAAATTAAAAGCCATTATTTTACAATAAATTTCTGTAATTTAGTGTCCTTTATTTTACAGTAAACGTCTGTAATTTAACGTCCATTTTTTACAGTAAATGTCTGTATTTTAACAGCTGTTATTTTACAGTAAATGTCTGTAATTTAACGTCCATTATTTTACAGTAAATGTCTGTAATTTAACATTCATTATTTTACAGTAAATGTCTGTAATTTAGCGTCTATTAATTTACAGAAAAAGTCTCATTTAACAGCCATTATTTTACAGTAAATGTCTGTAATTTAACGTCCATTGTTTTAAAGTAAATGTCTGTAATAAAGTGTCCAATATTTTACAGTAAATTTCTGTAATTTAACGTCCTTTATTTTACAGTACATTTCTTTAAATTAATGTCCATTATTTTACAGTAAATGTCCGTAATTTAATAGTTGCTATTTTACAGTAAATGTCTCTAATTTAACATCCATTATTTTACAGTAAATGTCTAATATAACGCCTGTTATTTTACATTAAATGAACGTAATTTAACATCCACTATTTTGCAGTAAATGTCTGTAATTTAACAGCCGTTGTGTTACAGTAAATGTCTGTAATTTAAAGTGCATTATTTTACAGTAAATGTCTGTAATTTAACATCTAGTAATTTACAGATAAAGTCTCATTTAACAGCCATGATTTTACAGTAAATGTCTGTAATTTAAGGTCCTTTTTTTCTACAGTAAATGTCTTTTATTTAACTTCCATTATTTTACAGTAAATGTCTGTAATTTAACATCCATTATTTTGCAGTAAATGTCTAATATAACATTTGTTATTTTACAGTAAATGAACGAAATTTACCATCTGTTATTTTACAGTAAATGTCTGTAATTTAACGTTCGTCATTTTACAGTAAATGTCTGTAATTTAGCGTCTGTTATTTTACAGTAAATGTCAGTAATTTAACAGTCATTGTTTTACATTAAATGTCTGTAATTTAACCGCCCTTATTTTATAGTAAATGTCTGTAATTAAACATCTGTTATTTTACAGTAAATGTCTGTAATTTAACAGCCATTATTTTACAGTAAATGTCTGTAATTTAACCACCATTATTTTATAGTAAATGTCTGTAAATAAACGTCTGTGTTTTTTTACAGTAAATGTCTGTAATTTAACCGCCATTATTTTACAGTAAATGTCTGTAATTAAACGTCTGTTTTTTTACAGTAAATGTCTGTAATTAAACGTCTGTTATTTTACAGTGTATGTCTGTAATTTAACGACTGTTATTTTACAGTAAATGTTTGTAATTTAATATCCTTTATTTTACAGTAAATGTCTGTAACATTACGTCCTTTATTTTACAGTAAATATCAGTAATATAACATCCGTTATTTTACAATAAATTTCTATAATTTATCCAGCCTGATCTCACGAGAAAAACGTAAGTATTTATGTGTTGGCAGTTTAGTGGCTAATTTGTTCAAATTGAGTTCAGTCGTACAAAGTTGTACGTTTTTAAAAAGTAGGCGTGGCACCTAAACCCAACCGTCACTGGGAAATGAGCAAATCATATTAAAATGTACAAATTATATTATACAAATTCAAACTAATTAGCCATTAAATGAAAAAGTTACGAATTGCCGTGAGATTGTGTTGAATTTATCAGCCGTTATTTTACAGTAAATGTCTGTAATTTAACAGTCATTGTTTTACATTAAATGTCTTGTGCTTTCACACCTGTGAATCGATTCAGTTGTGCCGAAACAAAGATTACAATTGTTACATTGTTGCTCTTTGCTCTTGGTGAAGTTCGCTTTCACACTGCAAAGTTTCTAATCGGACCAAAAGAGCTAAAACAAGTGCGGATCCTAGCGCGATTGCTGAGGAGGTTAGCTTCACAGAGTAAATTACCATGGTAACTGACTGTGAATATGTTTAATGGTGCAGTATGTTAGTTTGACACCCCGTGGTTGAACTAGATATTGCACTCCTGGATCAGAACAAAAGCAAGTGCAGGTTGCCAGATTGAGGACAGAAGAGAATGATTTAAGCCGTGTTCTATATAAAGTTTTATAGAGTTTTTGTCCTGACCTCCAAGCAGTGGCATAACGGACGGGCCCGCAGGGCACGCATCGCGGGGGGGCCCCGCGTGATTAGGGGGCCCCACGTCGTCGCGATTTTAAATAATTGAAAATCCAGGAACCGCAAAAATCAAACTCTTGGGAACAACTGTGGTCGGAACCAAAGTTCACAGGTCTGTATTCTCTGAATTCATCTCAAGCGGTGCACTACTTCGTTCTGATTGCTTGCCGCCGAACCGCGTCATAGCCAATGAAGACGCGCCGCTGTTTCTCGCCGCCAGTTCTCGTTAAAAAATTAATGACTTCTGGCTACTTTGACGCTCTCGCCGCTTTCGGTTTTTGATCGCTCCTCAGTTTGTGAAGGATTCCCCGCGTTGTCGCTCCACACCGCCTCCTTTCCCCGCTCCTCAATTTGTGACACAGATATATACACTAGATATCGCATAGGGACCCCGAGCATGCGTCTATAGCGCCGCCACATTGGTACAGTGCTCCCAGGACAAATGTCATTCAACAGCACTAGTCAGGACAGTGTTATTACGTGAAGATGCGGGACTTTAGCGCTGTCTACAGGTGTAGTAACGAGCAAACAAAGAAAACAAAGCACAAAGGCAGAACATTTCATAGGTAAGATTAAGTTTTTTATGTTTTTGTATGTTCAGAAATTTGTGCTAATCAGGTAAGTTAACGTTATTGATGATAATACAGTCACTTACTGCATTCACCATACGGCAAAGCAGCTCCAACTCGCACTAAACACTCGGCTTATGCTAGTTTTGTTGAATAAAATCAGCAAACAATGCAAAAGAAATATGACAACGAGATGCTGCGCTGCCAGAAACTTGTTTTATTGTCGGCTAGTGAAGGAGTCGTTCATAACGGAGGATTCATACACAAACAAATCACTCCTTCCGTCAGTATGAGAAGTGAAAGCAGGATAGGAGGTGTGTTTCAGGACATGATAAGATCAAATTTAACAGGGAGAGTGAATAGTACATTTCTGTACACACAAACACAAACGTGATGTAAAATTATAATTTTCATAATTACAAAAAAATTGCATACTAACATCAAGGAAAACTCCCGATCATAGATATATGTGTATATGTGTATATCTCTGCCCCCCACCCCCGCCTTCAACTAGCGGCCCCGTCGGTGATCCCTGCAGGGGGGCCTCCGCATTTTGCGCTACGCCACTGCCTCCAAGCAGCGCCTGACCCTGACAGCTTCTATTTCTCACAGGTGAAGAACAGAACAGAAAACTTTGACCTCAGGTAAACCTAATGTCCATGTGTTTTATTTGGTGTTTTTTAGTTATTTAGATATTTTCAAAGCGGAATATCTGACTTCAGATAAACAAGAATGTTTACTTAGCATGTTTAGCATGTTAAATATTTGCAAACATATGGTGTTTTTATGCTTTAGAAGAGTCAAAAATGTACATAAAGCACCTTTAAGAATACTGTAAATGGCTGTACTTTTATATTAGTACCCTATAGAAGGTTGATTTTAGACACCACTTACGATTAAGACATTCTGAGCTACAGACAAGAAGATTAACAGAAAGTTTCCATCCAGCTGAAATGGAAAGTCCTGGCCAGCTGCAGCGAAAATAAGACCCCATTTGAGCCCCAGGAAATGCAACATCACACCCTGTTCCACACGCACCCCCCTCTTCAAAGTCTCACGTTGGCATCTTCCCAACAAAAGTTCAAAATCAGATTGTGTTATGCAATGCATATGCAAGATATCGCCTAGCTCATCTGCAGGCAAATTACCGTAATCAGATTAGTGGATAAAGATATGGCTGTCTAATACGGTTACTGAACGGCAACCATCTAAAAAAAATCTCCATGTCCAGCTCAGGGTTCCTGCCAGCACACACACTTGTATATGTGGCTTACGGGGACTCTCCATAAAGATAACGTATGTCATACTGCCAAAAAGTTTTTACAGTAGTAATCATTATATGACCTTTGCTTACCCCTAAACCCAAACATTTTAGGAAACGTGGCAAAATTTGAAAGTCAAAAGAGCCCATTAAGTATGTATTTATTTTTTTTACGTTTAGAATTTCGAGCACATAAGGCATCTACTGTTAACCAACTTGCCAATATGACTTCCATATTATTTGTTTTTTCTACTATGAAAATCGGTGGTTACAAGTTTTTAACTTTCTTCAAAATGTATTTTGTGTTTACCATAATCAGATTGATTGTATTGAATTCAAAAGAGGATATTTTGAAGAAAGTTGAAAACCTTGACTTGCCAATTATTTGTTTTTCCTGCTATGGAAATCAATGGTTACAGGTTTTTATCTTTCTTCAAAATATCTATTTTTGTGTTAACTGTAATCAGATTAATTCTGTTGAACACAAAAGAAGATATTTTGAAGAAAGTTGAAAACCTGTAATCACTTACTTCCATATTATTTGTTTTTCCTACTATGGAAGTCAGTGGTTACAGGTTTTTAACTTTCTTCAAAATATTTTATTTCTTGTTCACCGTAATCAGATTGATTCTGTTTAAACACAAAATAATTTATTTTGAAGAAAGTTGAAATCCTATAACCATTGACTTCCATATTATTTGTTTTTCCTATGGAAGTCAATGATTACAGGTTTACAAATTTCCTCATAATATCTAATTTTGTGTTTACCATAATCAGATTGATTCGGTAAACCATTGACTTCCATATTATTTGCTTTTCCATATTATGGGTACATTTTCACATTTTGGGGTGAACTATATCTTTAAGTAACCATGTCATTACACAATTTTGTATTCCTGTAAACCACATAAACCATACATTCACATCGACATACAATTATATATAAAGGCAGTCTAAATCCACTGCACAAAATGTTTACCAGCTGAATGGTCAGTTCTCCAGACACTACGAAGAGTTTCTTTCCCGGACAGCATCCCTTCTGTCTTTGTCTGTCACCTTCTGTCTTCTCTGTAATCAATACGCTGTCAGTCACTGTTAGGCCAAACGCCCACATCTACAGTCTGAGAGCAGCAGAAGCAGAAGTGCTGATGTAACTGCGGCTGGCTGTGATCAACCCAGCTTACTCAGCTACAACACCTCGATGAGCAAACAAAAACTCACATGCAAACCAACGTAAACATCAACTAAAATGTTAGACACTAACCTTCGTATTTCACAAGCCAAAAACAACTTGTGGGAAAGGAACTAAATACTTAAAATACCCCTATTATACTGTTTTAAGGGTTGCAGATTTCGATTTGAAGTGTGTGCATCCAGACCATAAAAACGACGTAATTTTCTTGTTTATTACAATTTGAAGTTGTGAGGAGTAAACAGATGTTTTGTAAGCATATTTCATGAGTAACATATATTCTGTAGCACACACATGAAATAGCACAGTAATTTAACCTTCTACTGCACGCATGATAAGTCTATAAAAAAAAAGACTTTATTTTCTTAAAATGGCTTTGGAAAAAAATGTCTTTGTTTAAGGTACTTGATGAAATTTTGCCATATGGCAACAACATCCAACAGTGGATCTAACTTGATATTTGAAATCGATTTACAAAAATTGAATTAATATGTCATCATAACTAACTAGAGGTAATTTTTTCCAACTTTTTTTTTTTTTTTTGTGGATCTGACATAATTTGATCCTTTGTTTTTATTGACGTTTCCATTTGCATTTAGCAACTACCCACAATAAATGCGTCTGTCAAATCACACCACAGAAAACATTGCATGTCATGTGACTTAACCAAAGCACACCATTTGCTACACTAATCTTCTCTTTCCAACAAAAATAAAAATCAACGTTGGTCTTAAAGATATGGCATCATCATGCAGAAGAGGGTTAATTTGTGTATACATTCAGAATAATTCTAGTTTTTAATGTTAATCAGGTGTGTGCTTGGAGGAAAACTCTATAAAGTCCTTAAGAATCAAAATGCTACAGTTTACTACCCTTTGCTAATGGAAAACATAAGTTTGTTGCCAAACCCAAAAATTCTAACCTATGTTGACTGAAAGAGCTCAAACATGCTTTAAGAAAACACAATAATAGAAAAAACACTAACTTATTGAGAAAGCATCTTTATCAATTCGACAACACACACATGTAGTTTCTCACACATGATAATACAGAAACACAGCTAATAGTGCAGACCAAAACAGAAATATGTTGACAAAGAACTGCCCTTATAACCCAGCTGGTTCCTGTTTAGGGTTTATAGATTGAAAATCTATAAATTGAGGGTTTAAAAAAATAAATAAAAAAATCCTCACATCTCAGTTTGTCAACAACACTGCCAACACTTTTTAGGGGTCTCCGGACACATTTCCAATGTTGCCAATGAAAAAACTATTTACAGCCCCAAATCAGAAAAAGTTGGGACATTATGGAAAACGCAAATAAGAAAAGAAAGTAGTGATATATAAATTAACTTTGACATGTATTTCATTGCAGAAAATAAAACAAGCATTATTTAATGTGTTCCTCATGATTAAAATAAACAAGTATTGCAATTTTAACTACATAATGTGGTATTTTACAAAAGGTTTACCACACCAGTTCTGAGCCCATGTGGTGATACGGCTTATAGATGAATGACGATTCTTGATGCAATGCAGCCTGAGGGATGAGAGATCAGTTGTTCAGCTTAAGCTTGCACATGTCTTCATGCACTGAAATTCCTCCAGATTCCTTGAATCTTTAATAATGTTATGCACTGTTTAAGGTGAAATATCCAGATGTCTTCCTATCGTTCTTTTAGGAACATTGTTTTAAAACCTTTAAATAATTTTCTCGCATATTTGTTGGCAAAATGATGATCCTCTGCCTAGCTTTGCTCCTTTTGTACCAAGTCAAAATTACAATCACACAATAAATGCATTAACATTATTATTTAACTGCCCACATAGAAAGACTCCAGAGTTAATTATATCCATGGACGCTGAAAAGGCTTTCGACAGAGTTGAGTGGAATTTTTTATTTTACACTCTTAAAAAATTTGGAATGGGTGATTATTTTATTTCTTGGATAAAGCTTTTGTATACTTCCCCTTTAGCCTGCGTACGCACAAATAATTACTATTCAAAATACTTCCCTCTTGGGAGAGAAACAAGGCAAGGATGCCCACTCTCCCCTCTCCTGTTCGCTCTGGCTATCGAACCTCTAGCCATTGCCCTCAGAGGCAGTTCAATGTTGGGCATCACTGGGGGGGGGGAGTTGACCATAAATTATCCTTGTATGCAGATGACCTTTTGCTGTTCATTGCTGACCCGGCCAACTCTATCCCAGTGGTGCTTGCATTGCTAACAGAATTCGGCAAAATTTCAGGCTACAAAATTAAATCTGACTAAAAGTGAAGCAATGCCTATTAATAATGCTGCCTCTGAATACTCTTTATCTTCCTTGCCTTTTAAGGCCACTTTACACAGCTTCAAATACTTGGGTGTACAGGTGACAAAAAAATTTGAAGAGCTGTTCGACCAAAATTTTTCTCCATTGCTTAGTCGTCTAGCACATGATTTTCGCCGCTGGTCTCTTCTCCCATTATCAATAGTAGGCATAATCAGCTGCGTAAAGATGAATGTACTCCCTAAATTCTTATACCTTTTTTAGTGTATTCCAATTTTTATCTCAAAATCTTTTTTTGCTACATTAGATAGTTCTATCTCTCAATGTTTGTGGAATGGTAAGACCCCGAAGATTCGGAAGGACATTCTACAGAAACCTAAGGGCTTGGGTGGGATGGCCCTCCCTAATTTTTTGTCTTATTATTGGGCTGCGAACATACGATCCTTATTATATTGGAAAAATAAAAAAAATCTAGACGGTCCCCCACCATGGTTAAATATTGAGAACGCCTCATGTAGATCTTCGGACTTAAAAGCTCTCCTCTGCTTTCCCATCACGCTATCTCCACTTAAATACACTGATAATAAAATTGTGAAGACCAGTCTTAAAATTTGGATTCAGTTTTTACGTAACTTTGGCTTTCAAGCTACCCCTTTAACCGCCCCAATACATTTAAACCCATTGTTTTCTCCATCTACATTGGATGGAGCATATGCCTCTTGGAAGAATCAAGGGATACTCTCAGTAGCTGATCTTTACATCGAAGGTGTTTTTGCCTCATTTGACCAACTGAATGCATTGTATAACATTCCGAGAAATCATTTTTTTAGATATTTACAAGTACGCGATTATGTTCGTAAACATTTCCCAGGTTTTCCCAATGTCCCTCAACTATCGGAGATCGACAATATTTTATGTCTTAAAGCAAGCAGTAAAGGCCTAACCTCTAAACTAATATTTGTAATATAGTATTTTTGCAAATTTACAGTCTTTTCTAGGTGACAGTCTCCGCACCAGCTGGTCTGCGGACCTTAATATTGAAATAGACCAAGATACATGGGAGGCAGTTCTGGACAGGGTTCATTCTTCATCTATATGCGCACGTCACTGCCTCATTCAGTGTAAAGAGGTTCACAAAGTACACTGGTCGAAATGTAGGCTCGCACGGATCGACCCAACTATTGATCCAGAATGTGATAGGTGTCATTCGGGTTTAGGTACTTTAACCCATATGTTTTGGACATGCCCAGCTCTTTACTCATTTTGGGGCTCAGTATTTCAGTCTCTTTCAGCCATTACTTCTAAAGATATAGCACCATCTCCCATTATTGGCCTGTTTGGCGTGATGCCAGATAATTATGCATTACCCACTTACCTTTTAAACTTCGTGGCCTTTCTTACTTTGCTTGCTAGGCGTGTCATTTTATTATACTGGAAGAACCCTCAGCCACCCTCACATGTACGGTGGCTGAAAAATGTTTTGTATTTTGTAAAACTAGAGAAGATTAGATATTCCCTGCAAAGACCTAACAGAACAGTTGCCAAAATTTGGAATGCCCTTTATTTCTATGTTAAAACTCTTCAGCTGGATCTAGACTGATCACCTGAGCTTTTGATCACAATAGTACATCAGTTTGTAATCTTTCATCACTCGAAATGTAACATTTGAGATTACTGTATAAATGTAGACATTTGCCTCGCATTAATTGTTAATTTGTTAATTTGGTTTTATTTTATTATTATCTTCTTTTTTTCATTTATTTATTCACTTTTTTATCAATATGTTATTTGTATTTATATTTATATATTTTTTTCTATTATTATTTCTGTAAGGGTTGTTTGATATGTTTGTAAAATGGAAAAATGTTAAATAAATCATAAATAAAAAAACATTATTATTTAACTAATTTACCTGATTACTAGCCCTAAATTGTTCTTGTCCCAACTTTTTTTGGAATGTGTTGCATGTCTGAATGACAGAAAATAATGTATATGTACAAATGAAATGAAGCTGACCAGACAAAATATAAAATATGTTGTTTTCATGTTGTCTGCAATGTAGTACAAGTCAAAGTAAGTTTAATTATATATTTAAAACCATACTGGAAAATCTCCCCAGTAAAGATAAAGTGCCTCAACACAACTTATAAGATTATTAATTTGTTTTGCTCTAAAAACTGTTGTGCTTAAATAATGTCCCCCTGCAATCTGATGTGTCCAATAAATGGGACTCCCCACAATACAGGCTATAGTATGTTGATTAGCATTGAATTATTAAAGGGACAGTTCAAGCTAAACAGATAAAACAACAACAACAACAAAAAATAATCTGCCATTATTTACTTACCCTTCTCTTGTTTCAAACCTGTTTGACTTTCTTCTGTTAAACGCAAAAGAGGATATTTCAAAGAAAGCATGGTTACAAGTTTCCAGCCTTTTTCAATATATCAGCTTTTGCGTTTAGCATAAAAGTCTGAAACCACTTGAGGGAGAGTAAATCATTAAAAAATTTTCCTTTTTGGTTAAACTATCCCTGAAAACACCTGAAAATTTCTAGTATACCTAGCTTAATTAGCTGGTTCATGTGTGTTGAACCAAATAATGCAGGTTGGAACTAAATGATGCAGGACACCGGCCCTTCAGCACCGAGTTTGGGCACCACAGTTCTACGTAAATCTAAGATATGTGTAATAAAATGAAATGACACAGAAAAAACTATTGAACACATGAAGAAAGGGAGGTGTAGAAATGCAGTGAAAGCCCAGACTGCTGCTAAAATCTCTAAAGTAGTTCTTCAGCAACCCTCTGCCCTTTGTCAGTGTAAATGAATATCAGCTGCTTAAGTCCAACATCTACATTAGCAGGATGATGAAGATAAAACCAGAGTGGACATTTCAGCAAGACAATGATCCAAAACACAGCCAAGGAAACTCTCAAATGCTTCCCGAGAAAGAAAATTAAGCTGTAGAATTGCCCAGCCAATCACCTGTCTCGAATGGCAGATGACTCTCATATGGAGAATGAAGTCACATGCATTGCTCACATGTGATTTTTCTCACAGACTTCAACGAAGTGTAAAACTCTTGATGGTTCTGTGGGTCTTCTAATATCTAAACTGATATTTACTTTATATTTTCTATTGGATTCAAATCAGGTGATTGACTGGGCCATTCTACAGCTTGATTTTCTTTCTCTGAAACCTTTTGAGAGTTTCCTTGGCTGCGTTTTGGATCATTGTCTTGCAGAAATCTGCAATTTTACGGTTTATTTCTGGCAGCTGGGGTGCTGGAAAAAAAAAAAAAACGCAAAATAATTTACTGTAAAATAACAGGTTGAGTTACAGACATTGACCAGAAATCGAAATTTTAAGAAATTTCTGTAATTTAATGTTCCTTATTTTATGCAAAATTTCTGTAATTCAACAGCCTTTATTCTACGTTTTTTTCCAGCACCCCAGTTGCCGAAATAACCGCAAAATTACAGATTTTTTTTTTTTTTTTACAGTGTGGTTTGATCATTATCATCCTGCTAATGTAGATGTCGGAATGAAGCAGATATTTTGCATTTACACTGACGAAGGGCAGAGGGTTGCAAAAAATTACAGAGATTTCTGAGCTGCTGTCTGACCTTTTACTGCCTTTCTACACATCCCTTTCTTCATTTGTTCAATACTCAATACATTTCATTTTATTACACATAACTTCATTTGCAAACTAAATAGATTTGCTTAATGCTTTTTATATATGTATTTACGTAGTTGTTATCATCATCTGGTCAACAGCACGTTTAGAAATATGTTTTCTAAGGAAAATGGGGACGTGTGATCAACACATATTTCCCCCCCTCATCATGTTTGTTTATTCATCATGTCAAAATCTTCAAGGGTTTTTGTCCCCCTTCGTTAAAAATAAATAGACATGACTGTGTATAGCACTCCATACTGCTCACATTTCCCGAATTCTAAACAATTTAGGAAAAGAAAATATAAAGAGATTCATCAAAAGTCAGCTTTTCAAGCTTTTATTTGAACATCATTACAGGACAGTATCAAACATATCTGAACACTAACAGGAGATAACAACAGGACAAAACATTCAGTCTCTTTTTGTATTTGTTGTGCAATATTCGATGTTAACATCTTTCCTCTAATCGTACAAATATGAGGATAACAGTCATTTACAAGCGAAATGCACTTTTAACTCCAAAATCGGCCATAAATATAGCGAAAGGTGGCAAACTTGCTCTTTTTAACAAGAGTATATAATAAGAACATGCAGATGCACCAGGATAATAACTTCAAGACACTTATTTCCATATCTTTTCGATACAATATTTACAGGTAAGTCAGGAATATCACCCCAGTAATGTAAGCAAAGAGGTTTCTGTAGCAAATGCGTCATATAGCTTATGGAAAACTGGCTTATAGTTAGTTGATTTAAAAAAGGTAAAGGAACTCAAAGATACTTAAGCAAGATTTCACTGTGTATAACAGTAAGTAAGTGCTGTATGCTACACCTCAGGTCCTGTAAGGCTTAAAAAGCACGCCATAATAAATGCTGAGGTATGTTCAGACTGTACTTTGGCACTGGCTATAAATTGATATTTAAACTTTTTTGGGCATGAGAGTAACAGTCCAGCCTTTATCCAACAGTCTTTAAGCCTGAATAGCAGCAAAATGCTGCCCCTGCAATAGCAGACAGTACTAAATGTTCAATAACAGCGATAGAGTCTTCACATAAACTATTGTTTTTCCGACACAATCTCATTTATGCAAGTTGTATAATCTCGCTGGTACATTTCCGTACTGCTTACATACACAAAACGATGGCTAGGTTTAGCAATCTAGCATCAAGTCTATTAAAATGAACATGCGATTACACACAAAATCGTTAGCTTGTTAAACCTTTTCACATGAGGATGGTTTCTCCTCCCTGCTTTAAGATCTGTAGACCCATAACCTGAATAAACAAACCGTTTTGCGCTTTATTTCAAGACTACAAGAGGAATATGTGCACCCGACTCCACACGTGGAGATGGAGGGGTTCTGGATAAGTAATTTCCTGAGATATGATGGAAATGTTAGACTAAGTGTGACCCCTGCAAGACAAAACATTTTTACATCCTTAACTAATACTGTTAGACAGTAGTATTTGTAATATTATTATGGTTACTTTTTAAGTACATCTATGCAGCCATTAAGTAGCTTTGTTCAAAAAATAACACCCGCCATGCATCAAACTGGAGTAAAATGTGATTACGATGAACAATTACATGGATTTACTGGCCATTTGGGTCACTGCTGCGTTGCGTAAAGCCAGTAAGTTGAGTGTATGATTGGATTATGAGAGGTAGTGGTTTATTTAGGAAATCTAGTTGACATGATTTCATAATGCTTGTTATTTTGTCGCATTGCAACTTTGGCAAACACTGTACAACAACAGTACGTGAATAATGATGTGTTAATATGTAAACTAAACATTACTTTATTATAAAATAATGATGAACTAAGGTGCGCGCTAATCATGAACTAACTTTAACTATAACATGAATCACATGAGTTCATGTGTGAATATAGGCCATATTAATTATTTGTTAGTTCACAGTAACAATTTAGTACTTAAATTAAGATTTAAGTTTAAGCTAAATGCAACCAACATGATCTCATAAGCTGTTAATGTATAATTATGTCATGACTTTACTTGGAGGGCACATTACCATTAGCTCAACTCATGAACTCCTGTGTTTAAACTGTTTATGATGTTTACAGAACCCTTTTTTTTCTCATTCAGTATAAACACACTAGACAGATGTGCATAAGAAGTTCATGAGTAGTTAAGAATGGATTAATGATGATATAATTATACTTTAACATATCATGAGTTCCTGATGGTTAAATTATGCATAAACTAGTGTGATTATTAATACACTAATCAACAAACAATCAGGTACTAACAAGTTATTAAAGTGGCTGTTATTCACACTTGAATTCATGTTGTAGTTAAAGATTTGCGCATAGTTTTTGATTGGTGCATACATTAACTTATCAATAGTTCATAATAAAGTCATGTTTAGTTTACATATTAACACATCATTATTCATGTACTGTTATTTTAAGTGTTAACCGATTTTGTAATGATGTTTATTGAACGCAACAACTAAGTCTGATTCGCCAACGTATAACTCTAAAGCATCATTATCGAGCAAATTCATTCTTCTACTGCTTTTACTGAGACTGCATTTAATTGATCAAATCACATTAAAACAGATGTAAAATATTTGCTGAATTTAAAACAACTGTTTTGGTACTATTTCTATGAATATTTGTTTTCAAACATAAATAATTCGTGTGATTCTTCAAAAATCATTCTAATGTGTTTTCTAATCGAGAATCATTTCTGATTAGATAAAAAAAATTGAATGAATTGTCAGGTTTAAAAATAGTTGCACTGCTCCATTTTTATGGATAACAGATTTTACGTTATCATTCGGAAGTATATAAAATGAATATATACATTTTTAAATAATCAAGTATATATTTAATATATTAATATATTTATCAAATATATTTAATTCACTATAAATAAATAAATAAATAAATAAATAAACTGATAGTGAATATATTTAAAATATTATACATGATTTTATACAGTTGGGCCCATAAATATTGTAATTGAAATTTAGATTTAATTTGAGGGTATTTACATCCAAATCAGGTGAAAGCTGTAGGAATTACAACAGTTTGCATATGTGCCTCTCACTTGTTAAGGGTCCAAAACTAATTGGACAATTGGCTTCTAAGCTGTTCCATGTAGAGATGTGTGTTATTCCCTCATTATCCCAATTACAATGAGTGGATAACAGGTCCAGAGTTCATTTCAAGTGTGCTATTTGCATTTGGAATCTGTTACTGTCAACTCTCAAGATGAGATCCAAAGAGTTTTCACTATCAGTCAAGCAAGCCATCATTAGGCTGAAAAAAAACTAAACAAACTCATTAGAGACATAGCAAAAAAATTAGCCATGACCAAAACTGTTTGGACCCTTCTTAAAAAGAAAGAGCACACCAGTGAGCTCAAAAACACCAAAAGACTCGAAGACCATGGAAAACAACTGTGGTGGACAACCAATGAATTCTTTCCCTGGTAAAGAAAACACCCTACACAACATTTGACCAGATCAAGAACACTCTCCAAGAGGTAGGTGTATGTGTGTCAAAGTCAACATGTAGTCAAGAGAAGACTACGCCAGACTGAACACAGATGGTTCACCACAAGATGTAAACCACTGTTGAGCCTCAAAAACAGCAAGGCCAGATTAGAGTTCTAAAGAAGTCTTCACAGTTCGGGACAGATTAGTTCGAGATCAACTTGTACCAGAGTTATGGGATGAGAAAAGTATGGAGAAGGAAAGAACTGCTCATGATCCTAAGCAGTGAAGCATGGTGGTAGTAGTGACATGGCGTGGGCATGTATGGCTGTCAATGGAACTGGTTCTCTTACATTTATTGATGATGTGACTGCTGATAAAAGCAGCAGGATGAATTTTGAAGTGTTTCAGGCAATATTTTTTGCTCATATTAAGCCAAATGCTTTAGAACTCATTGCATGGCGCTTCACAGTGCAAATGGAAAATGACTCAAAGCATACTGCAAAAGCAACCAAATAGTGCAATGTTATGCAATGACCAAGGCAATCCCCTAATGTGAATCCTACTGAGCAAGCAATTCACTTGCTGAAGACAAACTGAAGGGAAAATTGCCCAAGAACAAACAGGAACTGAAGACAATTTTAGTAGAATCCTGGTAGAGCACCAGCAGGAATAAACCCAGCATCTGATTATGTCAAAGTGTTCCAGACTTCAGGCTGTAATTGACAGCAAAGGATTTGCAACCAAGTAATAAAAAGTTAAAGTTTGATTTATGATTATTATTCTGTCCAATTACTTTTGCACCCTTAACAAGTTTTGATTTGGATGTAAATATCCCAAATTAAAGCTGACAGTCTGCAGTTGAAGGACATCTTGTTTGTTTCATTTCAAACCTCTTGTGTTAGTGTACAGAGCCAAAAATGCTAGAAATGTGTTGATGTCCAAATATTTATGGACCTAACTGTATCTATAAAACTGTTTTTATTTTGAACTTTCTATTGTACAAATCTCCTAAAAAAAGTATATTGTGTCAAACTTATGACATAAAATGTGAAAAAAAAAAATCTCTTTTGACAATAATAAGAACCGCTACCAATGCTTGATCATGATGGAGCAACAAATGATCACTTTAGAATGACTTCAGAAAGATCACGTGGCACTGAGGCGGTTGGGGTTTTGAAGATTCAACTTCACCATAACAGAAATAAAATAACATTTAAAAATATATTCATAGAGAAAGTACTACTAGTATTTCCTGACGTTTTGTTTCATAATTACTAGAAATGTTTGTTTCAATGCTCGCAATTAGAGCTGCACAATATATCGTTTCAGCATCGATATCGCAATGCAATCATTCGCAATAGTCACATCGCGAGCATGCGTAATCTTGAGCCTAGATTATAGTTGATCATTTCGTGAGTGTTTCTTGAGGCCTCTGACTTTCTGGGGGTTTTAAAAGCATTCAGACCTAAGAAATTGTTCTGTACTGTTGTAACAAATTATTAACAATTAAATTATTTATAAAACAAAGACTATGCGGTATCCTTTTTACATTTGATTATCCAGTTACTGTACACCAAAATACAGTTTGACTCATTGGATAACAATCAAACGCCATTTATTTTATAGGTATGTTTTTCTTTATTAAATTTACCTACGCTTGTAGACTGTTTCTTATATTTAATCCACATGTACAGAATCGTCCCAATCTAAAATGGTTAATTATTTCCAAATAGTTATTCAACTCATGTAATGGAATTCCATTCATATCGCAATATATATCGCAGAATAAAAAAAATATTGAAATGTTTGATTTTGCCAAAGTTGTGCAGCCCTACTTGCAATAAACGTTTCAATAACAACTGAAATCATTTTGCTTGATTTTAAGAGCCAACAGCTTTTCCCCCTCCAGTTTATTTCTCAGTTTACGAATGATGGAGCTGTATGACAATAAGCTAATTTTGGACCCAGTTTTCCAAAACTGTACTACCCCTAACATACATCTTTGATATTTAAGAGAAGATACACTTTTAGGTTTCATCCGAGCCTAAGTCTAAAATCTTATACTATTCTTCAAGATGTAAAGCTGCTATTGTTTTATTTTCTCAGTAATGATCTCTGCTGCCGTCTTCAGTAATCTCAGCCCCATGCTTAATATTATAGTAACACATCACATTCCACAAACAGAGCACCAAGGTGGACCAGGAGAAAATGTCTTCCCTCTGAAACAGTACACAGTACTTTGAGGTAATGAGGAGTCCTTCAACCATCTCCACGAGACACCCGCCTCTCCCGTTTACAACCACATTGGCCCAAATTGTCTCGCCGGTGCAGAGCGGCAGACAACAGAGGCTGAATGAATGGAGAAATGCATCCTAGTAGAGTTTCTAGGAGCCCACGCCGACCCGTGGCTCCTTTCCCAAATGAGCTACAGTACATGGCTTCTTAGCTAATGTGTGTGTGTGTGTAATGATCCCCCTCAATGTTTTCGCCTCTGATTTTTTCTGCTGAATCCAAAGTTTTCAGTGTTGTTGTTTATATGGATCTCGCCAGTTGAAACAATACATCGCCTTTTTGTGTCCTCATGTGAAATACTTGCAGTTTGTTGAGTCTATGAAACAGTCAGCAGTGCACTTGAGGTGCCCATAGGATCTGTGGACAGGAAGAATTAGACATTTTTTATTTGGAGATTTTGCACAAAATTAGTTTTTTTTATAGAATTTAGGTTTTTATAAAGTATTGACTAATAATTGGTATTGAAAGTAGTTAATGATCAGGGCCAATTTTATCCTGTCAATCAAAGAGTGAAAGACCTTGAATTCATGCTTATTAAACAGGAGATAATCTTGTATTGATATTTTTGATATATTATTATTATTATTATTATTATTATTATTATTATTATTATTATTATTAATCAAAGTGTTTGCTGGTTAAAAGAACACATTTTTGGAAAAAGGCTTATTTTACAAGTCAAAAACCATTCAGCCAATCACTTGGCCTGGTATTTTTGGCTTTGACCTAAAAAAAAACAGCAACTTTCATTTTTCATCAGTCTTAGTACACAATGTTAATATGCTAATAGTCTAATCCAATTAAATGATTTATGCTAAGCTAACGTAAGCATGCTATTGCCAGACCCTGAGATCGGCTGTATAGATTTAAAAATAGTAAAACTCAACTGTTTAACTCTTGGGGACTTGTAAAATAAGCCTATTTCCAGAAAGAAAAAAAGTGGAGTGTTCCTTGCTAACTTTTGCTAGTTTTGTTGGCTTGTGTGGAGTGTTTGAATAATTTTAGTGCAACTACTGTAGCGTCAACTTATTTGTTAGAATACATAACTTTGTGAGTTTTCAATTATTGAGAGTTTAAATCTGTACTTTTATATTCATCATAAAATTTTTTTCTTACCCAGGCAAAAAGGATCTGCATGTGTGAAAGCCAAAGTCCTTTCCATCACACTCTTCAGCCTCTTCGTAGCGATATCCATCCCCACAATATGCAAGTTTGCATTCTGAGAAGGAGAGGGAAATGTATGTGAAATGTACAGTTAAAACAAAAACACAGCTCTGGCTACTAGAATATATTCTAAATATGCATTCTTAATTTACCAACAGCCACCTTAAAAACTAAAGCAGTAAAAAGATGATAATCAGTAAGTTGCTCTTCCACAAACTGAGGTAAACGCTTGTATTGTGCCGTACACACAAATACAAAACACCAGGCTTTTATATAAGAGATAAAACCATGCATTAGTAGAATACATTTTAGCCATAATCTAATAGTGTGAAATACTTTTACTTGGTATGTTTTTAAGGCCGGCTTCTGTAAAATTTAAACTATTTGGGCACAAGAAATGATCAAGTTTGCTGCTTTTACAAAGATGAATTGTGTTTAATTATTTATAAAACGAAGACTATCCAGTATCCAGCTTTATTTTAGATATGATAAATTAATGTAATGTTAGATTCCACCGAAAACCTTAAAGTGCTGTTAGTTTCATTTTATCTTTATGCTGTTGTTCATAATCTTCGTAATTCATTCGCTATTTAATTTTTAATTAGGCCTACATTTTTAGGATATTTTACACAGTTGCACTTACCGACAAAAATAACCACGATTAATGTAAAATTAATACTTATTTCCAAACAGCTACTTAAGTCATATTGTGAAACTATATTCATATGGTAGAAATACAAAATATTGCAATGTCAGTTTCTTCCAATATTGTGCAGCCCTACCATACATACTAGAACAGTACTAGTAGCTCTTAACCTGTACTTTGTACAGCAATTAACATCACCCTTTTGGTCACACTTTTTTTTTTTGATAGACTGTTTGCTGAATTTAGGTTACATTGCATCTACATGCCAACTAATTCTCATCAGATTAGACTGTTAGGTTGGGGTTAGGGTTAGTGTAAGTTGACATGTAATTGCAAAGTTTCTTATAGTCAGTTTCTTATAGTCAGTTAAATGTCTGTTGAAGGAGCAGTAGCAACATATATTATTTACTACAGTCTACAGACTACAGACAGTCTACTAATACTCAAATGGACCATCAAAATAAAGTGTTAGCTCATTTTTTTTAAACAACAAACTGTCAATAATAGTCATTTTGTTGAACATCAGAGTTATATTTTACATCATGGTTTTTGGAGCAGAGATCAAGGTCATAAAGTGCAATTCTAAAGCTTGAATAGTAGGCAAAACATCCACGAATAATGAACTCCTGACTGTTTCTAAAAAAATCAAACAGATACATGAATCTAATAAAATGTGAATACTATAACTAAGAAACAAGAATCTTTTAACCATCAACTGTGCACTATAATACTCATAATTCCAGGAATTGCTGTGATTTCTTTCTTGTTTTGGTATTAACACATTTTTCCATTGAATTTATGAATAAATAGACACAGTGTGTTGATCAGCATAAAATAAATGACCTACTGTCCATTATTTAGTTTTTAACATGGTTGACAATAAAAATAAAATAAAGTTAAATGCAAAAAATAGAGATTAAACTGATTTAAATTGGATCATTGAATTAAATGAGAAGAAAGAGCCCACAGAGCGATATGAGAGATGTAAACCTAGTGCAGCTATGCATGAAATTGAATGCCTGGGATAACAGCCAGTCATACAGTTCAGAAAAATATTTGACCGCAGAATGCAGTGATCGACCAATAAGAGATGGGCAGCGTGTAATGAATTAGGAGAGCATATGTTTGGGTGTTATTCTCAGCTTCACTTGCTATACGGGAATACGATTATTCTTCCATTCCCATTTTAGAAAACACTCTTGCATTAAACTGCATTACAGCGTGTTGTTGGGAATAAGCTGTCATCTGGAACACCGTCGTTTTCAACTTGATACTTACTGACACAGCCATCTGTGACCACCTTATTTCCGTCATCACACTCCTCTCCGTTTTCAACTTGCACAATGCTGTCTCCGCAGAATCCCTCCGGATCAGGATCGCTCTCCATCGACTGGAACGGTGTTAACTGCAATCACACAGACTTTTACAGTGCTTGCAGACTAAAATCACCACACACGTAAAACTATTAAGACAATCTGTGCTCGAATTGGGTGGTTGGCACATGTTTTAAAATGCATTGTAAATTGAGTACTTAAAAATGTTTACGGTTTTACAACCGCATTAGAAATATTATATGGAAAATTTGAAATTTATTTTATTCATCAAAATTTATGCACAATCAATCTTACTTTTAGAAAAAAAAGTATTTATGTTACACACTGGCATGAATTAAATTAAATTAAATAACATTTAAGTTAAAGGAGTAGTCCACTACAATATCATATTTTAAACTTTAGTTGATGTGTAATGTGGCTGTTTGAACATAAACAACATCTCTAAATGTAATATGATCAAAGTTCAATGCAAAGGGAGACATTGGCTTTTACAGGGTTAGCTTTGTGAAGCCTACAGTGAACGAAGTTTGAGGATTACAAAAAAAATAAATCCAAGTTATTGAGATCACAAATGCTTCAGGTTACGCACATTTACCACACGCACACAACCGGCACAGCAATTAGGCGTAGCCAGGTGCACAGTAATGTTATAGCAGTACTTGAAAGTGTTTTTATTTGCTAAAATTGATCTATTACAATGCATAGTTTCTAGCGTTACCTGTATGTTGTTGCGAGGACATAAACAAGGATGTAAACAACGGGAAATGCTGTTTGGCACTGTTAACAATTTAGCTACAAATTCTTACTTATCCGTCAAACCACTCTAAACACCCACAATCTTCAGCAGCGCTGCAATGTGTTCCTATGCAGACGCTTTCCCTGCATTCTACATCTCAAATAATAAACGCGCAAAAGATATGTGAGCCTTTCATATGTCTTACTGATGCTTATCCTGAATACATGTGAAAGACACTTGTCAGATGTTATTATAGAGAGCAGGCGTGAGGTTCAACTGTGTCCTCTTCATTTTCTGTCTGATTCAGACACAAACTGATAAGGCTAACAGTAACACCTACTCTGACTGACAGTATTTACAGAGCAGAGGCAAAGCATGTGCTTGTAATGGCGTGGCGCTTTCCCTGGTGATGTGGAGCCGATCCACAAGTCACAACACATTATTTTAGCTGATCAATCAGAGCCTCTTGAGGGTGGGCATTTCAAAAGAACTAAAAAGTATGGCCATCGTTTTTATTTTAGCTGAGTAGCTGTAAATGAAGAGTTCAGATGCAAAAACCTTTAAATGCCACGTGGAATTTTCTCCTAAAATTAGCTTTTCTGAGCCTCCTATGTTTATGTTCAAGTATTTTACTTTAGGCAATAAAAATCTGTCACTAAAAGTAAAATTTCTGAGCCTACATACAAGAGTCTGAGAAAAAAAGCTAATTTTTGAAGAAAGTATCAAAAAACATTTAGAGGTTTTGCATCTAGACTCTTTATATAATCAAACATATATGAAAAACTACTGTGGAAGCCCCAGTATAATAAATGGACTAAGCCGAAAAAGAAAATGAATGAATGAATCAATAAATTAACTTACTGCAAACAGATTTTTGTGATTAAATCTTTAAATTAATTTAAAATAATTAAAAATGTACAAATTGGATCTGATTTTACCTAAATATGCATTTATTTAAACGTTTGTTTGATTTTAACATACAACTGAAAAATGTTTGAATAAACTAGTAAATTTTTAGAACAAAATTAGTAAAGAAAAATTTATAAAAACAAAAATAATGACTTTATATAGCACCTCAATATATAAATACATTTGAGTACTATTGAACCCTTGAACTTGCCAGTGATAACACTATTCTCCATTGGTTGAGCTGCAAAAAACACTGATGAAAGCAAAACTTGTGGCTGTGTCATATGCCAACTACCCATATATAAAGTGTCTTTTGTTTACAGACGTGCACCTGAATTGGCATCCAGCCGCCAGTGTCTTTGAAGTAAAGTGACCTCTGATCTTTACGAAAGGCCAACGCGTTTTCAGTCTGGACACGGTTCAGCTCCTGTTCATTATTCACCACAAATATCTGCAACACAGAAGCAAAATCTCATCAAATGCCTCAACGTGGACTGTCAAAATTAATTACGGTTTCAAAAAAAAATTTTGTTTCATATCATCCAGCAAGAATCAACACAGAAAAGCCCACATGTACATATCTGGAAAAATCAGAAAATGTAAAAAAAAAAAAAATAGCTAGTGTACTGCTATAATTTTATAGCAGTTACTGTACCAAAGAGGCATCGTAAACTGTGGGGTAGCACAGGGCTCAGTTCCTAGTGCCCTGCTTTTTACACTGCATTTACTGAAATTCTGTTATCTGACCTTAATGATTAGGCTCAGTTTGTAATATTGACTTACTGCAGGCACTCTGGGATAGATACTCCAGTGCAGGTGGTCCAAAGAGGGGTTGGCTGGGACATTACAGCTACAGCGACCCGGACTACCTTGTTGTCCTTTGTCTCCTTTTTGTCCGACCATATACAGTCCTGAAGGACAGATAAACAAAATAAATGTCACCACATGTGATTTCAAGTAATGGAATGAGTTTAAGAGCTACTAAACCTGGCCCTCATCTATCACGAAGAGAGAGCAATTGAGTTAATATGCACAGAAACCAAAACAAGACAGCAGCTGTCCTTTGAATAAAGTGATGACATAATGTTTGTAATTCTGCAAGAAGCTTGGCAGATCTGTCCGTCAGTTAAGGGCATGATGTCATGACTTCAGTCTCCTTCAGGGCTCCTGTTTCAATCTAAGATCAGGTTGCTTCTGAAGCTAAATAGACCAGTAGTGGGATTTCCTACAGTGATTTAAGATCCATGTGCTTCACCTTCTGTGAACGTCAATGGCTAATGCTGCAATAACACCATGTGATCCTAAACAAATGCAACAGATTTAAAGAAATATATAAAAAATGTGTATTAATCTTTGTTTTTTTTTTTGTAAATAATAATGGACATTAATCAAATCTAACTACAATTAAATAATTCTTATGGAATTATTTTTATTAATCTATGATGTATTTAATGTATAAAAAATAGAGCAAAGCCTTTTAATTACTAACAAATAAAAAAGGGCCAGGACACGGAGGCAGCAGTCTCAGCAGGGAACCCTGAATTTCCATCTGTGACACTGCTGCCAGCTCCTTCAGGAGATTCCAAAGCAATGCCAGGCAAGCCGAGAGACATAGTCTCTCCAGCGTGTCTTGGGTCCTTTATAGGGTCTCCTCCTGGTGGGACAAGCCCAGAACACCTCTGCAGTTAGGCATTCAGGAGTCATCTGAACAGATGCCTTAAGCACCTCAACTGGTTTCTTTCGATGTGGAGGAGCAGTGTCTCTACTCTGAGTTCCTCCCGGGTGACAGAGCTACTTACCCTATCTTGGAGGGTGCACCCTGGCACAGAGATTGTTTCTTTTCAGGCATTCCATAAAGTTTATTACCATACACTCTCAGAAAAATAGGTACACGGTGGTACAAATAATGTTCCTTGAGGAACAGTTTTGTACCTTTCTAAAAGTTATCTTATATGGTACAAAAAAGACCTCTTATGAAACTGTTTTGCACTTTTTATGGTACAACTAAAATGAAAGTACATAATTTTTCTCATAAAAAAGGTACATAAGTGTTAGACACCTTCTTTATTACAATATCTGTGAAAATAAATATTACTGGAAAGGCAAACTGATTTATGAATGATTTCCATATTAAAACTTGAATTATCATTTAAAAGCATGTTTAAAGAAACTCATAACCATTAATTATTAGGTTCTATAATACAATAATACAAAACAACTTGTAAAACAAATTTTCATGTGAAGCAACACACCCCTAAAACAGCGACCTGTTTACATGCCTCCAAAATTATACTTTTTAACATATTATAATAAAAAATCTGAACTGTGTTTTGACCTGAACTTAAACTGGCACACTCAGAACAACCATAATATTAATATTAAATCTTAAAAAAAAATGGGTAATTAAATAAATGTTTGGTAAACATTTTTGACACTGTTAAGATACAAATTGTATTGTCACTGTAGCGGTAACTTCATGGATCAGATGTGTCCCTTTGATGAAGACACATTTATTGTATCTGCAGGTTTTAAAAACCAAAGGTACATTCTGCTTTCCCATGATACAAATCATGTCCCTAAAGGTACAAACTGCAATGGTACAAATTTGTCTCTTTGTCTTGAGGTACATTTATGTTCGATAAAAAGGTACTGGCCCAGTGACAAGGGTTTGTACCTTCTTTGGTACAACTTTGTACCATTTTTTCTGAGAGTGTAGGAACATATATTGATTGTGATTGACTGAAACCTTTGCCTTTTGCTTTGCCGAACAGACCATTACATGGACCAAATTACTGCTGCTGCTGTACCAATCTATCCATCTCATATTCTATCAAAATACGGAGCACTCACACTTGTCAGTTAAACCAGGAAACGTGCCTGGGCATGGTTTGGACAGCATAGTGTGAGTAAGCCCTAACTCTTACCAATATGCATCTGAAAGTTTGACGTGTAGCAAACAGCCAATTACACGACACATGACATGATCATCTTGAGTCATTTTTCACAAAGAAGTGTAATTCACTTTTCTTTTGAAGATTTAAAGATATCAATGTAAGGAATTGGATGATTTTAAATACCTTTACAAGGCAGAAATAAACACTTGATTGTTTGAGAAGACATCTTGGAGAAAATATTATCAAATCAATGCAAATGTAGGTTCATAAAAAGCTTAACAACTGTCATGTTAAAAGCATGATATAAATGTCATTAAAGCAGCTATAAATGTTCATTAATTCATTTTCTTTTCAGCTTAGTCCCTTTATTACTGAGGGGTCGCCACAGCAGAATAAATCACCAATTTATCAGATTTAGCAGATGCCATTCTAGCCGCAATCCAACACTGGTAAACACCCATACATTCTTGCATTCACACACATACACTATGGTTAATTTAGTTGATTCAATTCACTTGTACCACATGTCTTTGGACTGTGGGAGGAAACCGGAGCACCCGGAGGAAACCCATGCAAACACGGGGCTTGAACCAGCAATCTTCTTGCTGTGAGGAGATCGTAATATATTTTTTATTTATATTATTAATATTAACTGACAATTCAAAGCTATTTGAATCTGTAAAAAAATATTAATAATTCATATAAAATATATAAAATAAATCATATAAAATAAATCAATTATTTGCAACAATGTACAAATTTGACTAACAAATGTTTTTAGTGTAAAAGGTATTAATTGGAGCAAAAAAGTTCCAGTACAGGGACTGGAAGTGGCTTTGTTTCATAATGTAACATTTCTCACAGCTGATTGGTAGAGTTTAGGTTTGTGATCGGTAACCCAGAATGATTCAGTTACTGTAGTATTGTTTAGTTATTTTACCATGCACAGCATGTTTGTTCAAATTAATGCACCTTTTATGAGACTTTTAAATACTGTTCTTAAAACTAACATTTTAAATACGAGTTATATGCAGAATGTCACAAATGTATTAGGACAGGCATTAAGAAATTCCTTCCACATAGGTCATACAAGACTTGAGTTTTGTTAGTACTTGTAGTTTATATATTGTATTTATTTTACCTGAGGCGGACACTCCAGGAGGGCCAGGATGACCAGGGGCCCCAGGAGGGCCTCCAGGTCCCATGGGTCCAATTGCACCAGTGTCACCTTTTGACCCCTAAACCAGAAATCAATAATAACAGTTGTTTATTTCCAATGCATTTGCACTGTGTTCATGGTGCTGTTAAGTGTGTGAGGACGGACCACCTGCTTTCCTCTTTTTCCTGGGCGGCCAGTGGGTCCCCTGTTTCCCGAGCTTCCAGGTTCTCCTTTAGGGCCCATTTCACCCTGAGAAATTATTTTACATTGAAAACCAAAATTAGAGATTAATCTACAATTTAAACTTGGGTAAAGAATTAGCAGTGTGAAACATGCGTGTTGAATGTTTCTAATTTGAGAGTTTATTATATTAATATGTGAATGTGCAAATTTGTTAATGTTGTAAATTAACAAATAACAAATACTTAAACTACTGTAAGTAGTTTTTCTGAGAAATTGTAATTAGTTAATAGTTTTAAAAATGTGTGCTTTTTACTTTCCTTTGAGTACATTTTTAGTAGTATTTTTATTCCACTACTTTCCTTCAACCTGCAGTCACTACTTTATTATTTCCTGTCTATGGGGATTAGAAAAATCAGTCCTGTGATTCCTGTCCAATCAAATCACACATAGAAGGAAAATCGCATCATAATGAACTACCTCAAGACATGGGCGCTTTATAATTGCAGCAAACTGTTTGGAAGCATTAAAAGGGTCCAAGAAGATGTCCAAAATCTTTAAACGCAATGACCCAGAGACTGTTTAGATGCATGTCACTAATGAGAAGATGACAGATGTTTTCTGTATGATGACCAAAATGGCCTTAAACCTAGAAGGCACAAAACGTCAACATGACGTCACATTTGTTGCATTTTGTTTAGATATGAAAATTGGGTTGACGTCAGAACTCAAAATCAGGCCAACATCAATGTCCAACATCCAACCAAAAGCCAATCAAATATCAGAGTTGTGTTGTGTGGATGTTACCACTATGATGTCTGTTAGATGTTAGATTTAGGTTGCCATACCTGATCAATAAATGTCAGTATTAATACCAAGTAATAATACTTTTACCTAGGTATGATTTTTCAGTACTCTTTCCACCACTGCTCCTCTCACAGATCAATCATAACCTTTAGCCAATCAATTGTGAGCTCAGTGTTCAAGGAATCAGAACTCGGTGAAAGCGGTGTAATCATTGCAAGCTCGCATTTGATTGGCTAAAGCAGGGGTGAGCAAACTCTGTCCTGGAGGGCCAGTGTCCTGCATAGTTTAGCTGAAACACTAATCAAACACACCTGAACATGCAAATCAGTCTCTTCAAGATCACTAGAAATCTATAAGCAGGTGTCTGTGATTAGAGTTGGTGCTAAACTGTGCAGGACTCCGGCCCTCCAGGACCGAGTTTGCCCATCCCTGGGCTAAAGGGCTACCTTTTACCAATTAACTGGTAGATTCTATTAAACGTTTTGTATACACACTTTTAAATCTGTAAATGGTGCGAATAGTCATTTTATGAATAAGTATTTTTAGGTAACACTTTATTTTAATGGTCAGTTTGAGTATTGGTAGACTGTCTGCTTATTATCTGTTGATAGTGCTCCTTCAAAAGACATTTAACTGACTATAAGAAACTTACATGTCACCTTACACTAACCCTAACCCCAACTTTAACCGTATAATGATAATCTAATGAGAATTATTTGGCATGTAGATGCAATGTAAATTAAATTCAACAGAGGGATAATCAAAATAAAATGTGAGCTATTTTTATATTGTGCAAATGAATTATTTTTGTAAATATTTATAAATATTTTGCGCACATGAATTTGGATTCATGAATGTGACTATGGCTATGCATGTGTAAATTGTGTTGTTTGCTTGAATTATTATTGAAACTAATCTAGCTTTATAGAAACATGGTGGAAGTTAACCCTGGGTCTGCTTTAGCCAGGCTTTAAAATGTGAATGTAAACGTTTAAAATGTGACATGTTATTCCATTAATATTTGAAAACAGAACACTGCATTAATACAAACAGTACTTACTGTCAGGGTGTGATTTATACATTGAAGATCACTTTTCGGTAATATTATTTAATGTAATACATGCTTCAGCAAATCAAATTAAAAGACATCTATTTTATTAATGCAATATATTTAATTTAATTTTTTTTGTGTGATACTTTGTGTATTCTGACCAACAATATCCTGTGATTAGCCATGTCAGAGGTTACTGTGGGTTAAACTGTACACTCTCAGAAATAAAGGTATGTGAGCGGTCACTGGGGTGATACCTTTTCAAAAGGTACAGATTTGTACCTAAAAGGTCCATATTAATACCTCAAGAGTACATATTAGTACCTAAAAAGTACAAAGTGTTCTAGTATATACTTTTAAGGTACCAATATATGTACCCTTTAAGTACAAACGTATACCTTTTGAGAGTGTACAAACAACACATATAATTTTACTTTACTTTGGTTATATGTAGAAACAAACACATAGTTTACAAGTAAAGCGTTTTTGTGAATACTTACGCAACAATTATGCATTCATAGTGCTATAATCCATTATAGGGGTGGTCAAATGTATATTTAAATTATCTATAATTTATTTAGTAATAAGTATTTAAGATCAGAGCAAACTATTTCTATTTAGAGGATTGACCCCCCACTCTTGTTGTTTTCATGTCCTTCAGGGGGAATCAAACATTAATTAGGGTGGGCAATCCCCCCTAAAGCCCCCTGTATTTTACATCCTGCTTGCTGTGCTATAATTTGTTCAGTATAAAGTTAACCTCTTTAAAGCACATTTTGTTAATCTTGTCAATGACTAAAATGCAATAATATTTCCAGTACCTTTTGTCCCAGCATTCCAGGTAGACCCATTGATCCCTGAAAAGGTAGAACAAGCCATTTGTGTACTAAAACTAATTATATGTTAGACAACTTACAATTTGCATTAAAACACAACTTACTCGGTCACCTTTTAAGCCAATTTCACCTCTGAAACCTTGTGAACCCTAAACAACAACATCAAGTAATAATGAATGTACACGATATAATAAACAATTCAATGATGAGCAACAGGTAAACAATCTAAAGAACGACAATATAATGGCTTCAGAATGGTAAACTTACTTTTTCCCCTTTAAATCCATGTAAGCCCTGCATCAATCATAAATCAACAGCATTCAGCACACATTTATGACAGCATTACAACTTTAATTCCAATACACAAAGTAGAGACTGTTTAGACCTTGGGTCCCATTGGTCCTCTAGCCCCTGGCAATCCCATCAATCCCGGGTCACCTTTCTCCCCCTGTTAAAAATATACAGAGGTCAAACATCACTATGAGCTAAAGAACAATCTGTGATCGTGTCACAATATGGTGTCCTAATGTATAGAAAAAACTAAATACACAAGACATGTCACTCGCATCTTTTTGAATGGGGAAAAGTGTAACGGTCAATATGGTGAATAAAGCCCCACCTACTAGTTCAGGAGCCAATCATCGATCGCTTTATTGCAAATAAAGCCTGCTTTCTGGTAGAGGAGCCAATCATCGATTGGTATTTGCTTATTTCACGTGGCCGCCATTTTAAAGAACTAAAGCAAGGCTGCGGTGGGAAGAAACCCGGAAGTATAGGACCAGCACTGTAAACATTGCAGTAACATGCTTTGAACTACAAACCTCCAGCTGTTGCCGAGATTTCAAAATGCAGAAATGGTGTAAACATTACTTTAATATCATTCAGTAAGTGTAATTAAAACAATTAAAAACAATTTAGCATCAAACAACATCACAATCTCTTTAAGAGTAATGGGCTTAAGTGTCCTCCTAGGCTTCAGTTCATGGCACCAGTTAAACACCATGGGGGCGCTTTCTTGCTTCAGCCTATGTAACCCGGTGAGCGATACAGCACTGCAGTCCTCTGTAGCACACCCACGTGATGTCTGTAATAGTGTGCTCCCACTACTGAAGTTTTCAAACCTTCTATTTCCCGCTAACATTGAAGCGCCGCTGAGCCGGATGATTTGACTGATCTTTACGGCTGCTTCACGCTCCAGTCTTTGTGTATCTTTGTTTGCACTCAGTTTACCGCTCTTCATCTAGTGCAAACACAGATACACAGAGACTAGAACGTGGAGTAGCCGTGAAGATCAGTCGAGTCATCAAACAGATCGCTCGTTTGTGTTTGTACTCCGTAAACAGCGGAGGGTGAACTGATGACCTTCTCGGCCAATCACAAGCATTTCTGTAGAGCACGTGAACAATGGCAAATCAACGCTGTTTTAAGAAAGCCATCAATAGTGCCTTAAATGTTAGCAGGAAATTGACAGTTTTTCTTTTAATTCAGTATCATGGAAAGTCTAATATAGTGAAATAATCAGTTTATTAACTCGAGTTTCATAAAAGGCATCTAAAACGTGTGTTTGGGAAAGAAAATGCTAGCTAACTAGTGCAATTTCCCTTAACTTAGCTAAAAATGAGGTCAGATATCCCTTTTTATTTTGAACATTCATTCAGAACAGACCTTCGGGTCACTTTGAAGGCAGTGAAATTATAAATTTGTGTCACTTTATCTTTGCTGATAAGATATACAGCCGAGTACAAAACGTTCCTATGTAACTCCCAATGATACTTCTGGGTTTCTTCCCACCACAGCCTCGAGGTTGCTTTTTAAAAATGGTGGCCACGTGAAATCATTCTACAGACCGAGGATTCTCTGGGGGAGGGGTTTGGACCAGACATGAGTTTCTGCAGATTGTGTGTGAATTGGATGTTTAGAAATTAAACTAAAGGCACAGTTGTTGTTTAATTTTATTGGGGATGCCTAATATGAAATTCAATGGTACGCTTGGAACCAGTTTTGGAGAATTTGATGTTTCCCCATTCAGACAGAGTTGTTTCAAAGATGGCCGCCGAGTGAAATGGCTTGCCCTAAGGCAGGCATGTCCAAACTCCTAACTCCTGCAAAGTTTAGTTCCAACTCCAATCAGACACAGCTGGGCTAGCTAATCAAGCTCTTACTAGGCTTTCTAGAAACATCCTTGCAGGTGTGTTGAGGCAAGTTGGAGCTAAAATCTGCAGGACACCGCAGAGAGGTCTGGATACAGACCAGGTGCAGTGCAATCTGAGTTGCATCCAATGCTTTTTAATACGCTCACCTAACCCCACCCCTAACCTGTCACAGTGACATCACTCACTCCATTGAGTGCATTGTGTCTGACATGGCATCGCTGGGTGATGCAATCTCAGCGAATCTGTATAGGGCTATAACAATTAAATGTTTGATTTACATTCAAAGTCTATACCTGATTATAATGAAGATATAAAGACAAATGCTCCCACTATTATTCAAATGTCTAGGGCCAGCAATATATATATATATATATATTTTTAAAGAAACAATTTTTCTATTTAGTTAAAAACACACTCAAGTACATTCATGTGTTCTTGTTTTAAACGCAAGCACAATACTTTAATAAATATGAATATTAAATGCTAAATATTAAATATTAAATATGAAAATATATAATGGTTCAGGGTTATTACAGTAGACTCAAATAAAATTAAAATATTCCTTTAAAATGAACATTAACTATATTAAAACAATATTTTAACAATTATATAGCTTGTAGCAAAATCAAAATGTAAAGTTAGTAAATAAAAGAAACTATAAATGAAAAATGTTATTTGAGTACCATATTAGTATTTAAAAATTATTTCTCTCTGCATAATGAAGTAACTGCTGATTAAAAAATACATTTTTACCATCACATGAATAATTAACACAAATTCTGCTTACTTTAGGCCCAGTTGGTCCTTGCCATCCGCTTGGTCCCTGACGTCCTGGAAGACCAGGAGGACCAGTGCGCCCCTGTAACACGTCAATTATTAAAATATTGTAACAGCAGTGAATGTCAAAGTGTGCCTAATATTCTTGATTAGGCTTATTTGCAAAGACACAACATTATGATGTATAATAATAAGTCACCAACAATATACTAAAATTTGGTAAATAAATGTGCTATTCTCAAATCTGGTAAACATTCAGATTAGCCGATGCTGACTGGACTAAATCAAAAATCCAGCCAAATTCTGAATCATTTTAAAGCTGGATGTTTGTAATGACAAAAACGGAACAATTCAATTGATATTTTAAATTAAGAAATTGAGTAAACATAAATAATAAAAAAATGGAGGTATATTTTAAATTATGATAATTTCTTGGTATAGCTTGAACTTTTTCATAGTGTATCTGAATATCAGCTCTGCAGGCTTCCTCAAACATCAGAAGTTGTATACTGTAGGATAACAACAATGGCAGTGAGTGGCAAACAAATGGCAAACAAATTGAACCACCCAACCATCATGAGCACAACTCAAGCATGACTTCGATGGTAAATATAGATTACAGTAACAAATAACTGCTGATCAGATGAATTCAGATTGGTCACCACTGAAAAGTTATGTTGAGTGTGTTAAAGTTCAGTTCTGCTCTTTTTTCAGCAAATTCTCATCATAAGCATCTAAGTGCAGATGCAACATAAATGATTCATCTAGAGAACATATGTCAAACTCAAGGCTCATGGTATCATTTAATGTATGTGAGCATGTGATTCACAGAAAATACAAAAGAATAAAAAAAAATTTATGAATTCAATGCAAACTGGTTGACACAAATGATGTAGAACATGCAATGTGTTTGCAGCGAACACACAGATATAGCCTCAGTCGCATCTTTCTTGCAAGTTCGAGTTATTCAACTTCAGTGGAAAAGTTTTGTGAAAAACATTCCGCGGGTAAACTAGATCAAGTGATGTGGTGCTTTACACTTTTTTTGTACACCCAGCATTATAATAAGTCCATGCTGCTTTATATCGTATGTTTTGCTTTGACGATACTTGCTTTTTGAGGTTCAGAGGATAATGTTGTTTGATGACAGCCACTGAGACCGCTGGCACACATGATGAAAATTTAAAACCAATCTAAATAAATCAGAAACTGAAATTAGAATTGTTGACGACCAGTTTCTGCATTGGGAATCAATTAATTTAGGTGACAATAACTTTATGTATGAAGTACATTACTCATGGCATGAATGGTATTATTTAAATAGGCACAACCAATATCAGTTAACTGAGTTATGATATGGTCTTTTTTTTATTAGGTTTAATTCTTTTACAAATACTTCACTCTCATGTTGTTTTTAACGTTTTTAATTTATAGTTATTAATTTCTATTTTTTGGTAGTTTTTCGACGAATGTTTTTATTTAATCTTTATTACATATACCATGAATAATTAATAGCTTTGATTTAAGTTAACAACAAACACACTGATACAGTTGATCAGAAATTGTTATGCTCCACGTTAGTTTAATGTATACTGATTTTTCTCACCCTCCTCTTTCTGTTCTCACTTCACTCTTAGGTTACTTATTGGTTCAGTTAATTGCCCATTGACGGTACCAGTTCCACCAATCCCTGGACAAGCCATACGGATTTAAAGATCTGGTGGATCAGTGTGTGGTATACACTAAGTCTCGGTGTACATTTGTGCTCCATGCATCTGTGTTTTGTCATGCTAAGTCTGTGATTTATTGCTTCAGTTTTTCTAATGTAATTCGAGTTTACTTGTTGAACTTTATTAGCTTTAAATAACTGCTTTGATGGTTGCTGTCTGATGCTAAACTGAGCAATATGATATCTTTCTTAGGTTTGCTTTAGTTTAGCTTGTTTTTGTTAGATTAGCCCGAGTGTTTTGCCATCTAGAGTTTTGTAGTTCAATTAGTCTAGTTTGAGTGTTGTGTGGACTGAAGATGTCAGGTTTTATTTTCATAATATATTTTTGACGCCTAGTTTAAACGTTAGATTCAGAGGATTGTTTTGTTTTGTCAATTTATTTGATTTGGCTTACATTCATTGTCTTTATTTATAAAGAATATTGTAAATGTTTATGACCTATAATTATAGGGACACAAAGTTAACATTAGGTCTTCTGTAAAAGATCTGGGTGTTATGGTAGACAGCAACTTAACTTTTGAAAAGAATCTCCCATGTCACAAAAACCGCCTTCTTTCATCTTAGAAATATCGCTAAGTTACGAAGTTTGCTATCCATCTCAGATGCAGAAAAGATAGTTCATACTTTTATGACTTCTAGGCTGGATTACTGTAATGCTCTGTTTGCTGGCTGCCCAGCATCCTCTGTTAATAAACATTTCAACTAGTACAAATTGCAGCTGCCAGGGTTCTTACCAGGTCTAGAAAATATGATATCACCCCAATTTTATCCTCCTTACACTGGCTGCCAGTTAAGTTTTGTATTAATTATGAAATATTCCTTCTTACCTATAAATAATCTAGCTCCTGTTTATCTAACCAACCTTCTGTCTCACCACAACCCAACCTGCTCCTAAAGATCTCAAAACTCAGAGCTTCTGGTAGTACCAAGAATAGCAAAGTCTACTAAAGAAGGTTCAGCCTTCTCATTTATGACTCCTAAACTCTGGAATAGCCTTCCTGATAATTTCTAAGGCTCAGACACACTCTCTCAGTTCAAACCTAGATTAATGACCTATCATTTTAGTAATGAGAAATTCTGGGAGTTTTCCAGAAGACAGAACAATATGGGAGATGGGAGGGAAATGTGTCTGAAATAAGAGAGACTCCTGGCAAACACAGGAGTGTTGGCAGGTATGCTTTATTAGATTCACAGGTATGTAGATACTCATCCCGAGGCCCCTAGAGATTATGCAGCGCCATTGATGCAATCCAAGAGCTGTGGAGAAATGATGCCAAGGTATCTAAAATCTTGGACCAGGCCGTATCCAGAGCTGATGCTGTGGTGTCATGGAGGAATGGAGTGCATGAGATTGATTCCTGAAAGACCACAATGACAAATGAGTCCTCGCATTGATCCTGTGGGCCAGCTTGTACACCAGACGATGACCTACACACCTGCAGTTCTCCACCATGGACATGAATGCTTATCTCTTTATTATTAGCCCCTTTCAAACAGTGATACCAGATGCCGGTAAATTCTGACATCATTAACCAGAAAAGACCTCTAAACGGCTGTGCTTGTGTTTGTAAACATTTGACTACATTACAAACTCTTCGGATGGATCAGTATTGAGTACAACTCCAATGAAAACAAAGAGAAACACTTTCGCATGTCGAGATCTTCATGATATGTGTGTGTGCTGGCGCTATGGGCGCTCACGGGCACACGCAAAGCTTGAAGGTAAACAAACAACGGATTATCATAAACATTTTATCGATAATTATTTACTCAAGTTAGCATTAAGAAGGAACATAGAAACGTTATCTGACTAACATCTAGCAGCTAAAGGTGCCTGGAAAAATATTCAAAGGCTTTTATTCTCATAAACCGCGCGCACGTGAATGCGTCTGACTGTTCTAATTGGCTAAAGCAGGCGTCTCACGTCAGCACGTTCTAGACGTAAATTTCTGCTTCATCTTTGATCTGTCGTGCACATTACACATCTCACCTAAATGTTACAGTATCTCTTTTAAACACCGTAAATTTTAAACTGAATGCATGTGGCCAAAGTTAAAGAACAAAAATGTTCTTTGGAAATTGAATAATTACACTAATTTCAAGGCTGCGTGGCCTTTGTTCCTTTCCCAACACTTCCAGAATGTAATCTGTGCAACACTTAAAGATGATTGGCTGCTCAAACACAGGACAAAAGGACAAGGTGAGGACAGCATGTCTTCTGAGTGCTCCGAGGGACAAAACGGCCATCAGGAGAGTGAGAGAGAAAAAACAAACCAAACTCCATCAGTCTCCTGGCTTTAATTAAATTATGTGCTAAGGGGCAGGAGCCGGGGATTGTGGGAGAGCGGATGATTTATTGGGCTGCCCCAGCACTAAGCTAAATTACTATGCAATGCTGCAAAGCTTCCAACGCCAGCATTCTCTGAGCCTGTCTGGAGTCAAACAATACACCAGCCCACACAGAATCCTGTGAAGGTTTAGTGGCTTCTCAGTTTACCAGACCCAGATGCGTTCCAGGAAACCACACAAAACCCACAACATGATTGAAGGACAGGAGCTATGGAGATGTTCCATTGTGGATTGACCTTAATGATGGTGATCACAAGAGTCCCCTGATGTTTAGCTCTGATAGAACATCATGCAGAATCATGTTACATCTGTATCAGTCTAAAGTTGCACGTACTGTGTGTCCCGTTTGTGCATCTCTCTGTTTTTTTTTTTTTTAATCCACTTATTGCAAAGCAGAGGACATTGAGTCTCACCTTTTGTCCAGGTCTTCCAATTTCACCCTGCAATCACAAAACAAAAAGAGAATGTCCTTTCATTAAATTACTCAATAAATAAAACTCTTCTTTTCTGATTTTCTGATTCTGATCTGTATTTGTGTTAAAGGCATAGGGCTCTATTTTAACGATATAGGCACAAAGTCTAAAGCACAGGGCGCAAAATCATTAGGGGCTTGTCCGAATCCCACTATGGCATTTTAAGAAAAAGGAAAGGAAAAAGGAAAAAATACAATCTGTGCAGTGATGAATGATCTAACAGGGTTGTAATTATTCTCTTAATGAGTTATTGGTATGTTTTGACCATAAACCAATCAGAGTCTCAACTCCCACTCCCTTTAACAGTCAGTTGTTTCGCACAATGGCGCATTTGATATTTACATTTACATTTTTTTGGACCTTGTAAGTGGAAAAATGAATGCTTCACTAGCGAGAGAAGAGTGAAACAGAGCATGTGCAACACAAGGATAAAGAATGAGCCTCCTTCAATTGGCCTTTACTTTCACTTTATCTTTTTCTCTTTCGTGGATGGCATGTTGTACACTCCACTAAAGACATCAATTAGCCTGCATATTTAATTTTGTTTGTTAAGCTAAAAATTTTGTTTCAAAACTATTTCTAAAATCAGTTCTAATTTTCAGCAAAAGATAATAATGAAGTGTGATCAAACAACGGAGTTATAAAACCTGACAGGTCTTCTTTTATACTCCACAGTAGAAATATGGTCATACAGGTTTGGAATGACATGAGTGTAAGTAAATAGTTTTCATTTTTAGGTGGACTTTAAATATATCACAAGGACTGCCAATTGACCTAAAGGTATCTTCAAGGTACAGCATTTGGAATGTTAATAAAAAAAGAAGAAATCTAACAATCTCCACAAATGTAAACCAACCAAAAGGTGCAGTCACAGTTATAATAAATGAAGGAAAAATGTATTTAGGCCAAAGAGTAAACAATGGTTTAGATAAAAACTATAGCAACAAAACTTGCAATACTCAAGGGTAAATATCACTTTTGGCATTTGTGACAATGTTATTTAAGACAAATAAATAAAACAATCTAACACACCTTAGTTTATAAAGTAAGCAACATTAGCTTTCAAAGTAATGCAATTACAAAACAAGTCTGTAGGGATATCCTGTCATGACCTTAAAGTACATTTACAGTAATAGCTTTAAATATCAGATTACCGGAGACATCAAGGTTACAGTATATGCATTAGATTGTACCAAGTAATAGAAGTAGTTAATGGGTTAAGGCTTGGTTTAGTGAAAGGTTCAGTGTTAGTTCCAGTAATTAAAAAATATAGTTCTACCATGATATATAAGGGGTAATGTTCACTCTCAAAAATAAAGGTACGCGAGCTGGCACTGGGGTGGTACCTTTTCAAAAGGTACAAAATTGTACTTTAAAGGTCCATATTGGTACCTAAAAACTATATATTGGTACCTACAAATTTTAAGAGAAACACTTTTGTTCTATTTAAGTACTAATACCCTTGAGGTATTAATATGGACCTTTAAGGCACAAATTTGTACCTTTTAAAAAGGTACCACCCGAGTAACACCTCGTGTACCTTTATTTCTGAGAGTGTGGGCAGTTGTTCTAGCAGAATAAGATTATTAGCCGCCCGTCATGACATCTAACCCATACCTGCCAGCACAACCATTTTTCCCTGAAGTTTCCCATATTTCAGACCCATCACCCACCACTTTTCTGTTATTTCTGGGTAAACTCCCAAAATTTTACCCCCCACAGTTTTCTTGGTACAGTCTGTAACACCCTTGGGTGGCCAACTTTGGTATAGTATTCAATCATAGTGGTTGCCCGAAACCTAATCCATAGTACATTTAGTAACACCACAGTATAGTTATTAACCTGCCCGGTAATCAACAGTGTTATTCAGATGCACCTCACTCCCGAACAACCCCACTCCACCCCAAATGTTGGCAGGTATGATTTAGACTGTGAAAACAACTGCCTAGATGTACATTATTACGGTTATTACACAAAACAATAAACTATTTTAAACTCTTTTATTAAAAATAAATTCACAGAAACAAAATGGCTGAATGCAGCCTTCACTAATTACCGAAAGATAGAGCTGTGATGCGATGTGAAAGATAAGCATATTGATATGAATGTATATAGTCAAAATGATTTGGAGTACCTGGGGGAGACATTAGTTTTTGCAATTAGTTTCAGAAGTTGTTATCTGATAATAGCTTATCTTAGAATGTAGCGATTGACCAAACAGAATCAAGTATTCCAGAGAGCCGTGTAATAATAATCATCATGTTATATCAGCCTAATTTCTATCACCGTTGTCTTGTGTTTTCATGCATATAAACATGAGGATGCGTCATTCAATACCTTATCTCCCTTTGGTCCCTTTGGTCCTGGCAGTCCAGCAGGACCCTGTAATAACATGAAAACAACTGTATAATGTTTCACCAAGACCTCTTCAAATGTCAGATAATATTACTATATAAAGCCAAAGCAACTATAAAAAATGTATTCCAACACTATAAAAATGTCTGTCACCAAACTGGCTTCCCCATTACCACCCATTGGTTAAAACAATACGGCTAATTACTTTCTAAACTTGTGTTTGCAGCTAAGTGAACATAAGAGCGTTCAAAAGAACAACTATACAAAGTCAAAGCTGTTAGCAGCTGCACTATGACAACAGGATTTTTTATACTCTTGGCTGACATCTCTGTAATATTCACTACATAATTAATAACATAAGACAGAGATCAAACTGGATTCACAGTTGACTGAACTTGAGGGGATGGGATGAACCCTCTCTTGGGGTTTCGAGTGTCTGTCTGTGTCTCTCTCTCTCTCTCTTGGGGTTGTTTCTAAGAATGGTACGATGGAGCAGAGCCTGGCAATGGAAAAAAGTCTATTTCCATCTGGTCTAAATGTGGAGTGTTAATGGTCGCTGTGTCGTGAAAGACCAAACTGGTCACATCCGTGTCACTACAGAAAGACGTCTGGGGAACTCACACGCGTCTCACATGCTGAGAAGGTTATGAAGGCTAATTACAGCGCTGTAACTGACCGTTGTGACAACACAGAGCCCTGCTTCCTTCAGCAACTATGCAAACTTCAATAAATTTTCATGTGACATGTTTTTACTTTAGATTTTAGTCTGGCAGGGATTGTTTACTAATATAATATAATATAATATGAAAATATTGTTATCATCTACTCACCCTCTACTTATCACAAATCTATTTAAGTTTGTTTGTTTAGTTGAAGACAAAAGATGGTATTTTGAAAGATTTTGAAAACCAGTAGCCGTTGACTTCCATAGTACTCTGGATTCTTCAAAATATGGTCTTTGACAGAGGAAAGATATAAGAAAATAATTCTTTTGTGTGTAAACTATCCCTTGAAGTTCCACTAAAAATGAACAAGTATTTTTCTGTTAACCACAAAGGTTCATATTTGGAACAATGTTAGTTACCAGAAAGTTGACAGTATCCAATGATGTTAATAGTGCTTTTTTAACCTATTATGGAAAGCAAATGCTAACAAACTGCCTTTTTACCAACATTCATCATATACAGTTGAAGTCAGAATTATTAGCCCCGTTTGTTTACCCCCACCCCCATCCCCCACCCCCAATTTCTGTTTAACGGAGAGCACTTTTTTTAAACAAAATAGTTTTAATAACTCATTTCTAATTACTGATTTATTTTATCTTTGTCATGATGACAGTAAATATTATTTTTATAGATATTTTTCAAGACACTTCTATACAGCCTAAAGTGACATTTAAAGGCCTAACTAGGGTAATTGCAGTAGGGTAACTAGGCAAGTTAGGGTAATTAGGCAAGTCATTGTATAACTATTGATTTGTTCTGTAGACTATCAAAAAAATATGGCTTTACTGTGCTAATAATTTTGACCTTAAAATGGTGTTTAAAAAATCTGAAACTGCTTTTATTCTAGCTGAAACAAAACAAATAAAGCTTTCTCCAGAAAAAAAAATATTACCAGACATACTGTAAAAATTCCCTTGCTCTGTTAAACATCAAGAGAAACAAATTCAGAGGGGGGCTAATAATTCTGACTTCAACTCTACCTTTGTTTGCATTCAGAAGCAGATTAAAAACTCATAGAGGTCTGGTACTGGTGAAGGCTGAAATAATGTAAAAATCTTGAATTTTTAAAAGAATCATCTATATACACCTACAAAATAGTTATTAGATCTCTTGTGAAATTTTCCCAAGTGATGCTTAACAAAGCAAAGAAATTATTTCCAATATTTTCTATCATATTTTTATTCTGGAGGAGTATTTATTTATTTTAGTTTGACTGGAATAAAAATATGTATTATAAACATTAAAACTACTAAGGTTAATATTATTAGCCCCCTTAAAAATGATCGGCTATACAGAACAAATGATTGCTGTTCAATGACTTACCTAATTAACCTTCTTAAGCTTTTAAATGCTCATTATTAACTTTATTATTAACACTTTAAGCTCAATATTAGTATCTTGTGAAATACATAGTATAATAGTATGTACTGGCATCATGGAAAAGATAAAAATAAATAAGTTACTAAAACTATTAGGTTTAAAAATTTGGTGAAAAAAATCTAATCTGAGGTCTTTAAGTATAAATTATCAAATCACTTGTCCACCAGTTTTAAGTAATTTGTTACAAAAATAATAAAAAATGTGTGTGATGTGCAGCATTGGGTGCACTTTAAAGAAACTTTAAAAACAAAAAAGTAATTAATTACTCATTACATTATTAAAATTGTATTTAAATTATATTTTTAATTACTGTGTCTGAAAAGTAACTCAATAAGTTATTAAATTACTTGACTCAACAAAACTTCAACTTCAAAAATTCAATACATAAATGCACTACATATAAATCTCAATACCACATACGCAATAGAAATTAAACACAACGACTTAAATCAAAGCCAGACAGGACAATTTAGCTTTATTAAATCAATATAACACTTTAAAAATAATAAACATTGTATGTATCAAAACAAAAATAATTTCACACATGCCAAATATTGACAAATTTCCTACTAATTTCATTGTTTCTCAAGCATGTCCATTCTACTTGATCAATTCATTACTCTGCTTCTCTTAATTGATTTGTCCAGCATTGTTGATTTGATCTAGAGTTTAACAAGTACATTATAAGTAGGGCTGGGCAATTTGGTCTAGAATTAAATGAACATTTTAACTCAATTACAGTTAGTGAACAATTATTTTTTTTATATTATTTTATTGCCCTGATAGATCACTGATAAATTTAGTAAACATGCTCACAGATTACAAGTAAGAGATTTTTGAATGAAGGGTGCATTACTTGATTTTAAAACAATTAAAGGAAACACACACTATCTACTATCTATTATTATTTATTGAACGTTGAACAACCAAGTCACCTTTTTCTTTAAAAAAGTGAAAATAAATACCATGCACTTTTGGAAACAAAATAAATCAATTTCAATGTTTTTCATAGTAGAAAAAATTACATAGTACTTTTACATAGTAACAAGCAGTATCTCTTCCAAATAAAATAACTTTAGTATATCCTATAAATAATGCTTTAAACAGTGCATTTATACATATTCTGTTAATAATAATTTTGATGTAATTAATCATTTTGTTGTAATGGAAAAAAAAGGCGTCTCAAGGCATCTCTGATGCAGCTTCCAATACCCATCAATGTAGTGCAAAGTAAGGCTTATTTCCAGATTTTTGAGAGGTGGATATTCGACCATGCGAAGGCTGAGCCAGACCATACACGTGTGCTCAACATAGATGTCTTAACAGAGCAGGGTCAAGTGACTCCACTCATGGTAGGGACAGTAATTGAAAAAATCAACATGGAAAAATTTGATCAATTATAGGTTCTGAATGACGATTTCCATTACAATTTTGAGTCCTAACTATAATTTACTATAATTAAATTACCTGAAAATAAAAAGTAATCCCTTACTTTATTTTCTGACAGAAGTTAATCTATTTACAGTAACTAGTGACTTTGAAACAAACAGTGGTGATATGCTATTTCTATTATTTCATTGATAAACCTTTTGTCATTGTAGATCAGGGGTGCTCAAACTCGGCCCTAGAGGGCCGGCTGCCTGCAAAGTTTTGTTCCAACCCAAATCAGATACATCTGGGCTTCCCTTTTTTAACCAAGCTCTTACTAGACTTTCTAGAAACATCTGTGCAAGTGTGTTGATGCAAGCTGAAGCTAAAATCAGTAGAACACCAGCCCTCCAAGACAAAGTTTGGGCAGACCGGCTGTAGACCATTACATTAAAACTCTTCTTGAAAATAGAGTATAAAAAGATCAGTGAACAGGGTGTCCACAGTGTCTTAAAAATCAATTGATAAATCAATTATGAGAACATTAATGTCCTTAAAAGGTATTGAAAAGTCTTAATTGTAGACTTGTAGAATTGTAAAGTTTTTAAAAGGTCTTAAATTTAGTTCAAGCATTGTCCAAAGTTTTTGACTCCAACAAAGCATAAATAGATTTATTTTCCTGCTAATATTATTAACAGTTTGCTCGATCCACGTGTTTGGGCGAGGATGCGTCCGGCCAAGCTCCTCCGTCAGAGTGATGTCACGTAATTTGCGACAAACGCAGGAAGTTGATGTGACACTCACCACATGACGAGGTCTTAAAATATTCCGAAAAGGTCTTTAAAAAGTCTTAAAAAGGTATTGAAATTACCTTTAGGATTCCTGCATATACCCTGGTAAATATAAAGAGTTTTTAAAGAGAATCTTCTCTCTTATACACACTTTTTAAAACCATCTCTCCACATTAGCTTGTTTTAAATAAACAAATTAGCATCCAAACAGAAGCACAAATCACTATATCACTATCATCATCTAAAATAAAAAACGTTTATAAATATATTGTGCTTAAAATGCATACTAATAGATCTTACATCTGGTTTAATAGTTTAGGCCCGTAGTTTCTATAATCCTTCTATAACATTTACATCACATCTGAAGCACATACCTGTGGGCCAGGAGGTCCTGCTGGTCCTGGGGGCCCAGGAGGCCCTGAAGAACATGTGTGGGTTGTAGGATTGTGCTTCTCTTCTGTGAATCCTTCATTTGCTGTAACACTAGTCTCAGTCTTTGTCTAAGACAAGACATAAAAAATTACATCTGATTGATTGAATGATAATGAAACAGGAAAAGGGTGAAGTAAATACCATAGATGGAGCAGGTTGAGGTGCTTTCAATGCAATCTGCAAGGAATCACATCATTACTGCACAGTAAGCTGACCTGACTGTCCAGAAAATAAAACTGCTTGGTCATCATTTGAATGGTAAACTATTAAAGATTAAAGAGATAGTTCAAACTAAGATTTAAAATCTATCAGCATTCTTGTTCCAAACATGTTTGAGTTTCTTTCTTCTGTTCTTCTTCAACACAAGAGAAGATGTATTGAAGAATGCTGGGAAAAAGCAGCTATTGACTTGTGCTCCGTCTATGGACGTCAATGGTTGCTTTTTATCCCCACAACACTTGTTTTGTGTTCAAAAGAAGAAAGAAATAATTTGAGGGTGAGTAAATTATAAATATCCTTCAAAAAGTTACAAAAATCCTTCAATATCCTTCAAACTTTAAAGATTTGAAATTGAAATTGAAAGGAAATACTACACTTTCAAACAAAATCAATCAGACAGATAAAAACAAAACAGCTTTGCTACCATTCCATAGGTCCATAGATTATGAAATTGGTCTGAAATTGCACGTTTTTTAACAAGCGATTGATTTGTATCCCATATCCTAGTGGTTCACAATCTGTGATCCGTGTACAAATAGTGGTACACATGCTTCCTTCTAGTGGTACGTGGAGGAATAGCTGAATAATTAAAGTAAAAAATGCACACACTTTTAACTCTTTAACGTGTAAGATACCACAGATGTGATCAGTACAGTGATTTGAATAGGCTAAACCTTTTATTTTTAATTTTCTAATGTTTGTTATGTATTCTATTGTTTTAAGCTAATTTCCTCCTCATATTTGTAACGGTTGTTGGGGCGTATCTCATATTTTTTTCTCCCAATGTTGACAGGTACAGTTTAATCACTTGCTTTTCTGACACAATTAGCCTACTCTAACGTGCAGTAAGCAGACCAATTTCTAATTTAAATATGTAAAATACAAGTTATGTTCATATTTCAAAGATATACAAATAAGTCATATATTTAAAAATTTATCAAAAGGAGGTTATAAATCAATATGATGACATATAGGTTATATTTATGAGGTTTAAGGAACTTTCCAGTTGTTGAGGAATCGGCTACTACATGATAATACTTTACATTCAAGTACAGCAGTTTTCTTTTTACTTTTTAGAACAATGGGTTCTTTAATTAACTTTTAAAAGCACATTTTTACTTGGTAAAAAAATTGGTAAAAAAAAGTTTGGGAACCACTGCTCTAAGCCAATGATTTCAAAAATAGTTTCTATTAGTCTTGAACACCTTGATTAGTTGGATCAGGTGTGTTTATTAAGGTTGGAGCAAAACTGTGCAGAGCTGTGGCCCTCCATTAATCGAGTTTGAGACCTATGCTCTAAGGTCAGACAGTGGAACAACATCCAAACCAATAACACACATTTAGCAACATGAATAGACTGGAGAATCAAGTTACAGAGCTGGTACAGATGTATCTGCATCCTGTATGATCACTCGCGGGGATATTTTAAATACTCTTAGTGGGTTGTGGAAGTGTCCCCATGTTGCACAGCATATTTTAAAGTTCTAAACATTATTTTCAATGAGTGCCCCCTACACCGCCAGCACCATTTAGTGTCTGTCTGCAGCAAATAGAAAACAATGTAAAGATGTGGCATGCCGTAGTGGTTACGGCAAATCTCTACCTGTCTCATAGCTGCCACAGTTGTTGTGCTTAGGGGTACAGGTGGGCAGCATGACACCTTTACAACCCAGCTCACTGCAGCAGGGGGTGTCAGAACCTTTTTGTCCTCAAACAAAGAACAAAAAAGCCCTCCGTTGGAAGTGAAACCTTGTCCAGTGTGTGAGATCTTCAAAATCTCTCTCTGCTACTTGACCCTTGAGCTTGATTTATACCTCTGCGTCGATTAATCTGTGCAACCCACAGTGCATGCCTTGCGTGCTGCTGTGCTTCCGTGCACTGTTTGTGTTGCTCTGCAATAGCACTTCCAAAACATTAGCTGGCAATGAGGTTTTGTTCCTCTCTGTCGAGTTTCTTAGCTGGTATTTAGTTTTTTTTCTAAATGCTACCTAAATGCTAAGTTTCTCAAACTTGCCCATTTTGCGGTGGGAACCAGCAAACGTGCAACAACTTAGGTGAACACAAAACAAAACTTTACATCTGGAGCTCCTTCACGGGACTCGACACTTGTAAACACACGCTCCAATGGGCTCGTGTGGCTCTCAGTCCCACCTACACTCGTCAGCGATACCAAGCCGACCAATCACAGAGTTTGCGCTACACGTCGTTGCGACATGTAGTTACATTTTTTGAGAGGTGTGCATCAGTGTGCACGAGAGCTACGTGACAACGTGAAGGTGTGCCATGCGCTTGACGCAGAAGCATAAAACAGCCTTTAAGTCTATTCATGTTGCAAACTTGGAGCTGTTAAGTAGTATGCTGATCCACTGTCTGACCTCTGTGGATGTGAGATATGAATCAATCACTCACAAAGAAGGTGAAATTCCAGAGCACGCACATCTATTGTATAAACTCCGAGGACCAATGGTTGCTCAAGGGTATTTAGATGCCAAAACAAACTCTACCAAAGGTTTTGGTGAGGTGTTTCGAATTGCTTAAACGAACTCAAAACACAGCATTCTGGGCCAAATTTGTCAAAAATTTAAAAACTTTATGCTGTTATTCGATTTTGTTGGAAGTACCAACCCTCCAGCTCTACCACAAACACCTGTCTAGACTTGCTAAATGATTTATGAGAACCTTTTATTTTAGCAAAAGCTGTTAAAAGCAATTAGTTACTTGTCTTAAAATTTGAAATTGTTGACCTTTATTTTTTTGATTTTTATTATGCACTCACCGGCAACTTTATTAGGTACACCTTACTAGTACCAGGTTGGACCACATTTTGACTTCAGAAGTGCCTTAATCCTTCAAGGCATAGATTCAACAAGGTACTTGAAATATTCCTCAGTTGCTGCAGATTTCTCTGCTGCACATCAATGACGGGAGTCTCTCGTTTCACCACATCCCGAAAGTGTACTATTGAACTGATATCTGGTGACTGTGGAGGCCATTTGAGTACAGTGAATTCATTGTCATGTTCAAGAAACCAGTCTGAGATTATTCAAATCTTATGACACTCCCGCTGGTCATCAGAAGATGGATACACTGTGGTCATAAAGGGATGGAGATGGTCAGCAACAATACCCAGGTAGGCTGTGGCATTGACACGATGCTCAATTGGTACTAATTGGGCCAAAGTGAGCCAAGAAATTATCCCCACACCATTACACCACCACCTGCCCCTCACTGGATATTTTCTCTTTTTTGGACCATTCTCTGTAAACCCCTAGAGATGGTGGAGCATGAAAATCCTATTAGATCAGCAGTTTCTAAAATAAGATCAGCCCATTTGGCACCAACAACCATGTCACGTTCAAAGTCACTTAAATCACCTTTCCTCTCCATTCTGATGCTCCATGACTGTTTGAACTGCAGCAGAACATGTCTACATGCCTAAATGCATTAAGTTGCATGCCATGTGATTGGCTAATAAGAAATTTGCGTTAATGCAGTTGGACAGGTGTACCTAATAAAGTGCCTGGTGAGTGTGGCTCATTTACATCATTTTAAGCCAGGGTTTACTAATAATTTTTTTAAGTCAACTAGAGACAAAAAGTAACATTTACTGACATTTAAGTAAAGTCAACTAATCGCTTACTGCAATGAGCAATGCTAGTCCAAAAACACTGTATTTGCAGTTTCAGGTATACACACATAATTCGTTTGACTTTTATTTACATTTATTGATGACAATGATTAATGACAATGTAAACAGCAATTTCCGTTGCTTTACTCTGAAATGAGTGAAGTAAACAACCTGTAACCTACACATCAGATGCAGGATCTCGATCAGTGGTGGTGTATCAAGACTCACCAGAGACCCCTGCCTCCACAGTGAAGGGGGTGGGGGAAAGAGAGGGGGTGGAGGTGGACTCAGTAAACAGCAGGGGTTGAATTTCTTCCTGGTTTCCAACAACTGATGATCTAGATGAGGGGAAATGAGGTTCATGAAAAGCATGTCAACAAACATATGGTTGCACTCCACTGTTTTAGGAAATAAATAACAGACTGAAACACGTGAGAACTGAAAAATACTTTAGTGAATAAGAGCGTTATGAAAAGTCCTCCATCCGAACGTCTAAAATATACAGTTCATAAATATTTGGACATCGACACAATTCTAACATTTTTGGCTCTGAACACCAACATAATCCATTTAAAATTAAATGACCAAGATGTGCTTTAACTGCAGACTGTCAGCTTTAATTTGAGGGTGTTTACATCTAAATCAGATGAAGACTGTAGGAATTACAACAGTTTGCAAATGTGCCTCCCACTTGTTAAGGGACCAAAAGTAATTGGACACAATAATAATCATAAATCAAACTTTCAATTTTTAATATTCGGTGGCAAGTCCTTTGCTGTCAATTACAGCCTGAAGTCTGGAATGCTTAAACATCAGATGCTGGGCTTCATTGCTGTTGGTGCTCTGCCAGACCTCTACTAAAACTGGCTCCAGTTCCTGCTTGTTCTTGGGGCATTTTCCCTTTAGTTTTGTCTTCAGCAAGTGAATTGCAACCTCAATCGGATTCAGCTCAGGTGATTGACTTGGCCATTGCATAAAACTCTACTTCTTAACCCTTCAAAAACTCTGTGGTTGCTTTTACAGTATGCTTTGGGTCAGTCTCCATCAGCACCGTGAAAGCATTTGGATTAATATGAGGTCACTGGTGCGTTCTTTCTTTTTAAGAATGTGCCAGTTTTTTTGGCCATAGCTAATGTTTTTGCTATGTCTCTGATGGGCTTGTTTTGTTTTTCAGCCTAATGATGGCTTGCTTGACTGAGTGAAAGCTCTTTGGATCTCATATTGAGAGTAAACAGCAACAGATTCCAAATGCAAATTGCACACTTGAAATGAACTCTGGACCTGATATCTGCTCATTGCAATTGGGATAATGAGGGAATAACACACATCTGGCCATAAAACAGCTTAGGAGTCAATTGTCCAATTCGTTTTGAACACCTTTACAAGTGAGAGGCACATGTCACAAAAACTGCCTTCTTTCATCTGAGAAATATCGCTAAATTACGTAATATGCTATCCATCTCAGATGCAGAAAAGCTAGTCCATGCTTTTATGACTTCGAGACTGGATTACTGTAATGCTCTATTTGCTGGCTGCCCAGCATCCTCTATTAACAGACTTCAATTAGTACAAAATGCAGCAGCCAGAGTTCTGACCAGGTCTAGAAAATATGATCATATAACCCCAATTTTATCCTCCTTACACTGGCTGCCTGTTAAGTTTCGTATTGAATATTTTAATATTACTTCTCACCTATAAAGCTCTAAATAATCTAGCTCCTGTTTATCAAACCAACCTTCTGTCTCGCTACGAACCAACTCGCTCTTTAAGATCTCAAAATTCAGGGCTTCTGGTAGTACCTAGAATAGCAAAATCAAGTAAAGGAGGTCGAGCCTTCTCTTTATGGCTCCTACACTCTGGAATAGCCTTCCTGAAAACGTCCAAGGCTCAGACACACTCTCCCAGTTCAAAACTAGATTAAAGACCTATCTGTTTAGTAAAGCATACACTCAATGCATCACCTAGCGGGTTCCACACTGGCTTCTGCATCTTGCTTATATACACTATGAACAGCAGCTACGCTAATTATTCTCTTTATTCTCTATTTTCACCTGGGGATACTCATCCCGAGGTCCTCAGATTAGGCGGAGTCACTGATTGGATCCAAGACCAGCGACGTGATGATCCCAAGGATTCCATATCCGGGACAAGGCCATATCCTGAGCTGCTGCTGCGCTGATGGTCGTGGGGAGTGGAGAACATGAGTCTGATTCCAGCGACGCTCCAGGGACAGACGAGTCTTCATTGAGGCCATCTTCCAGCATAAACCACGGCGAATGAAGTTCTGCACAATACTTTTGGCCAGCGGAGAAATTAAAATGGTCGTGCCCAACTGAGTCTGGTTCTCTCAAGGTTTTTTTTCTTCACTCCCATCAGGTGAAGTTTTTTTTCCCTCTCCGCTGTCGCCACTGCCTCGCATGGTTCAGGATTGGTAGAGCTACGCATCGATGAATTTGCTCTTCAGTGTTTGAACTCTCAGTAATGATTAAATCACACTGAACTGAGCTAAACTGAACTGAACTTAAACACTAAAACCTGAACCACACTGTTCCAGTTACTGAACCACACTGTTCCAGTTACTATGACCATTTATGTGAAGCTGCTTTGACACAATCTACATTGTAAAAGCGCTATACAAATAAAGCTGAATTGAATTGAATTGAATTGAACATATGCAAACTGTTGTAATTCCTGCAGTGTTCACCTGACTTGGATGTAAATACCCTCAAAATAAAGCTGACAGTTAAAGCTCATCTTGTTCATAACATTTCTAATCCATTATGGTGGTGTAAAGTCCAAAATGTTAGAATTGTGTCCATGTCCAATTATCTGTGGACCTAACTGTATATTGGCGAATGTGATGAAGATTCTCTTTTTAAAATCTGACAACCACGATTTGTTGACATATTGATAAGCATACTGTTTGTATTTACATTTGCTTCTTTTTAAATATTCAGCTGTAAAAATGTACACCTAAAAATTAAGTTTGTTGTTTGTTTAAACTACTTACTTAAAACGAGCTGAAATAACACAAGAGGTTTTAGGGCACAATTTAGGGTGCTTTCTCATCTAGACTTTTGTTTCGGAACCGGTCTAAACAAACTCTGGAGTGGATCGATTGTAGTAAGAAAGCGATATGATCCGAGCTCGACTATATCACAATGTTTTATGGATATGTAATAGTCCTACAGCTGTATGAAGAGAGGATTGTGAGTAGGGTGGAAAGTAATTCCTGACATCCCAAGTCTCCTGGAAGTTCCGGGAGTCTCCCGCAAATGCAGAGACTTCTGGATGCCTGCAAATGAGTGATAATTTCCGGTAATCGCGCGTCTGCCTCTCGGCCCTCAAATACGTTGCGCACCCTTCTCACCCCTCCCCACTGCATCCCTCCTCACTTTTTGGACACGTGACGCATACCCTGTCAAACACCACTAAACCACTCCCCTGACAGCTGAGCGGGACTCTGCAAAATAAACCATGATACTCTGACCGATGTGAGGAGAGTTTTTTTTACACGTGACTTGTTTTAGCTGTTTTGGTCCGTTTAGAAACTTTGCCGTGTGAAAGCGAACAGCACCAAGAACAAAGAGCAACAATGTAACAATTATAATCCCTGTTTAGGAACAAATGAATTGATTCACAGGTGTGAAAGCACCCTTAATTGTTTTATGTTCGATTACATAAAAGCTAATAAGTTAACTTAATTCATACTTTAAAAGTGAAGCTCTGGAAGAAAATTAGGAGACCCCTTCAAAGTTATTATTGGCTCTTTGGATTTACCATTTTATCCATATACTTTAAATTTACTTTGGATTTATTGAAGGAATGTGTTTTGTGTAAAATGTACAATCAGAATTTCAAAATAAGAATGCTAATTAGAGCATTTCTTTGCAGAACATTATCAATATTTAAATACATGTGTAAAATATGCATAAGAATATCCCCTAACATTTAAGTTTAAAAAATATATATATATTCTGACACATTTTCTGCAAATAAATTCTTTAAATAACATTCTTATTTGATGTTTTTAAGCATTTTATCAGAAGTTTATAAAATAAAAACTTATTTTTGTGTTGATGTAATAAAGTAAAACCCCACGTCTGGTGATGTTTAAGCATTCCAGACTTTAGGCTGTAATTGACTGCAAAGGATTAGCAAACAAGTATTAAAAAGTGAAAGTTTGATTTATGATAATTATTCTGCCCAATTACGTTTGGTCCCTTAACAAGTGGGAGGCACATTTGCTAATTGTTGTAATTGCACTGTTCACCTGATTTGGAAGTAAATACCCCTTAAATTAAAGCTGACAGTCTGCAGTTAAAGCACATCTTGTTCGTTTCACTGCAAATCCATTGTGGTGGTGTATAGAGACAAAAATGTTTGTGTCAACGTCCAAATATTTATGGACCTAACTGAATTTTGGAAAATGTGATTAGGAAGATTCTCTCTTAAAAATCTGACCACTACGATTTGTTTATATATTGATAAGGATACCGTCTGTATTTTCATTCACTTCTTTTTAAATACTTAGCTGTAAAAATGGACACTCAAAAGTTATGTTTGCTGTTTGTTTAAACTACTTATTTGAAATAAGATGAAATAACACAAGTCTTGAGTTTTTTTTTAGGGCACAACTTAATTGTTTTATGTTTGATTAACGTAAAAAACTAACAAATTAACTTAATTCCTTCATGTTGCCCCAATACAAATTGCTTATGTGGCATTTTGACTGTGTTTTTTTTAACTTAGATTTTTTTTGACGTATTCAATAAAGTTCATACTTTAAATGTGAAGCTCTGGAAGAAAATTAGGAGACCCCTTCAAAGTTATTTTTGGCTTTTGGATTTATCAATTTATCCATATACTTTAGATTTAGAGTACATTTGTGTACAATCAATCTTCACAATTTCAAAATAAAAATGTTAATTAGAGCATTTATTTGCAGAACATTTTGAATACATAAATATATTTGTAAAAAATGTCCCCTTAATATTTAAGTTTTAAAAAAAAGTATTTTATCCTGACACATTTTCTGCAAATAAATGCTCTAAATGACATTCGTATTTGATTTTTTTAAGCATCTTAGTTATAAAATAAAAACTTTTTTTTTTTTTTGGTGTTGAAGTAATAAAGTGACCATATGCACACAATAAAACTAATCAGTTCATCAACACGCATCAATAATAATAGTTCAGAAATATGCTAACTTTGCAAAAAACAAGCAGCCACTTCCCTAATTAAACCTTGCACTGCAGTACTGGCCGACGAAACTGAAACACAGCCATTTTGCCATTAGAGATAACAACCAGAGATAATTCATTGATGCTTGTGGGGAAATTTATTGCAAAATTTGTGTCATGTTTTTAATTCACTCCCATCCAGACTCCAAATTTAATTTAAACTCAAGCAAATTCTGCAATAAAAAAAGAAAGTTTGCACAAAATACTTTATTTAAAAGACAACAGCAGTCCTCAAGTTAAAAGTACAAATATTCTGCCCCTGCATAAAACACAAAGACATCCTGAAATATTATTTAAAGCTTAAAAACTTCCTTAAACATATATTATTGTGTTTATTATATTTATATAAATATAATTATTAGTGTACATGTAATCTCTTATGGCTACACTCTCAAAAATGTGTTAGCTGTTTGTTCAAACTACTTATTAAAATGAGTTGAGCGTCACATTTCCTAAAGCTTTGTGGGGACAACTTAATTGTTTCATGTTCAATCCACTTACATTTAACTTAATTCCTTCAAGTTGTCCCTACACAAATCAACTGTATGGCAGTCAACATTATAACAGATGCAAACAAACTCTGCACAGTCTCAGAAATAAAACACATAAACAATTTAAAAATAAATAAATAAGCATGTGCAAAATATAGTGACGTCTTACCTGTTGGAAAAGGGAATAAGTCATCCACGTATGAGAAAGACAACACATAGCAGAGAAGTTGAAAACATAGTCCAAATGTGAAGAGAATCATGCTGCCGGCGTGCGCTCTACCTCCAATAGCACCCAATACTGATATGAAGCAGTCCAGCCCTCCCCTCTCTCTCTCTCTCTCTCACACACACACACACACACACACACTCACACTCACACTCACACTCTCACACACACACACACACACACACACACACACACACACACACACACACACACACACACACACACACACACACACAAGACCCACGCCTTTAGAAGCGAATGCCAGCCAATGTCTGTTACACCTCTCTTCGCGTATTGGCCCTGAGCTAAATATACAGGAGGCAGTCGGTCAGCTGCCCTCTGTAGCCAATATTAGCCTGTTACTACTGCCAGCACTGCCTTTGTTTCCCCTTCCCAAAATGGACAGAGAAAACAAAACAGTGCGAATAGAAATGACATTGAAGTGACTGTGTTTTTTTTGTGACTACTGCTATCCATTTAAGTCATCCAATTAGCTTCAGAGAAGCTACACATTAATGTTTATTCATCAGTGCAATAAATATTGGTGCGCATGCATTCAGTGACAGAATTAGCCTAGTGCGCTGTAGTGGAATATCACAGATGCTTTCCAGAACACCCCTCGTTTATCTCGCCCTCCCTCTTAGTGTTTTCTGCAGGACGTATCGACCACCACTGAACACAATTTATTGGTGCCTTTACTTTCCTGGAGAATTAATGATAGGGCAATTATGAAGAGGGTCGTTTAAAGGCCTGATGGGAGATGCAGTCTGTGAATGCCTCCAATCAGACAGAGTGCAGAACGAAGAGAGAGAGAGACAGAGAGGAGTTTTACTGAGGAATCACATTTTAATTTTAAAACACTTTTACAAGATATAACTTTGAGAAAAAAAAAAGCATCTCATTTATAAAGCATTAGCAAATAGTTAATTCATTATTCGTTGAGCATTACCTCTACATTAATAGACGTCAGTAAGCAGATTATAAATGCAGATGCAAATGCTGAGTCCTAGTCTTAATGATTATGTTTTAATAAGTATTTTTTTATAACTAAATTAAGTATTGTATTATTTATAAACCAGTTATTTAAGAATAGTTGATGCTATTGTAAGATCATTTAGAATGAGTTAATAAATGGTTATTAAACTGTCCAAATTAATATATATGCAGTTTTGTGCAGCACTTTATAATAACTACACACTAAGAATCATTTATGAAGCATTAGCAAATAGTTAATTCATTATTCGTTGAGCATTACCTCTACATTAATAGACGTCAGTAAACAGATTATAAATGCAGATGCAAATGCTGTGTTCTAGACTTAATGATTATGTTTTAATAATTATTGTTTTCATAACTAAATTAAGTATTGCATTATTTACAAACCAGTTATTTAAGAATAGTTGATGCTATTGTAAGATCATTCAGAATGAGTTAATAAATGGTTATTAAACTAATCAAATTCATATTTATATATATATACTATTTATTATTATTATTATTATTATTATTATTATTATTATTATTCAGGCATATACTAAAGGTATATTTGTATTTTAATAAATACTTTATTAACTCAATTTCATGCAGTTTTGTGTAGCACTTTATAATAACTACACACTAAGTATCATTTATGAAGCATTAGCAAATAGTTTATTCATTATTTGTTAAGCATTACCTCTTTATTGATAGATGTTAGTAAGCAGATTATAAATGCAGATGCAAATGCTGTGTTATTGACTTAAAAGTACATTTATAATGTGCTTAATAGTTGTATTTTTACACTTTACTTTTTAATTGCTCATTATTAAATTCAGTATTGCATTATGTGCAAACCATTTGTATTCAAGAGAAGTTGGTGGCTTTTAAAATCACCCAGAATGAGTTAGTAAACATTTAATATTTTATTATTCTGGCGTATAGTAATACTTACTATGTGTGTTAATAAATGCTTTACTAACTCAACTTCATGCAGTTTTGTGACCTAATCTAAAGCGAGGACTGTTTCTGCTTCATGAATCCCTTATAAATGACAATTAAAGGCTCAGCTATGAATCAAAAAGGAAAAAAAAAGGAAAACAAACGACTATATTCATTTCTATTCATTTGAAGATACACAGTTGAAACAGTATCAAATGAAAAAAATAAATCTTTGCAATCTTAACTAAAATAAAATTACAGGACAGTTTGAACATCGCTTAATAACTTTAAAATGTTGTATCATAATATGTTTTAAATATTATATTATTATTTTATCCAATTTTATATAAATGTACTTATTTTTTAATTGTATTTTTAGAAATGCAATATTTATAGGATAGTAAGCCATTAATTTTCATTTATAAGGGATTTTTAAAGCATTAGGTCACCAAACTGTTAACAAAGCATTTATCACCATTATTATATGCCTGAATAATAAAATATATAATTGTTTTACTTACACGTTCTGAATGATCTTAAAATCCACCAACTACTCTTAAATATAATTGGTTTGCAAATGATGCAATACTGAATTTATCAGTGAGCAATTAATGAGTAATAAAGTATGAACAACATACAACTATTAAGCACATTATAAAAAGCATTTGTAGCTGGATTTATAAACTGCTTATTAACTTCTATTATTAAGTTCATGCTTAACAGATAATGAATAAACTATTTGCTATGCTTAAGCGATGATTCATAGTGTGTAGCTATTATCAAGTGTTACACATAAGGCTGCTGTGAGAAAATATATTTTAAAAATAAAATCATTTCCATTACAATAACAATTTACAGAAATAAATGTTTCCTATGCAGATTTCTTAGACTCCCTCGCACAGCGTTCTTATTTTCCAAAGCCAAACTTATAGGGATAATTCACCCAAAAATGAAAATTTACTCAACATTTACTCTCCCTCAAGTGATTCCAAACATTTAATAGTTTCTTTCTTCTAAAGGAGATATTTTGAAGAAAGCTGAAAATCTGTAACCATCGACTATCACAGGAAAAAACATAATATTAAAGACAATGGTTTCCAGCTTATTTAAAAATATCTTCTTTTGTGTTTAACAGAATAAAGAAACTAAAACAAGCTTGGAACAAGTAAAGAATGTGTAAAATATAGTTCTGAGTAAACTGTATCTTTTAGCACCTTTCAAAAACTTTCAAGGAACATTTTCAAACTTTTCCAGCACTTTACAAGATGCTTTTCAGATGCTAGTTGTAATAGTATTCAACATTCTTTTTTTTTTCTTTTTTTGATGACGTTTGGCTCCAAGCTCAACATTGATGAAATGTCATGTTTATTGTGATTAAATGTCATTACACACATCTTAAACATGTCCACTTTCATGTTAAACTAATATTCATTTTTATTTGAATGCATGTTTCTTTCAATGTACCTATTTCAATGGTTAATCAATGCCTATTTAAAGCAATTATAATAAAAGCAGCACAATTGCATTTTCAAGCCGTTTCAAGGAATTCACAAAGCACTTTATTTTAATCCTTGAAATCACAAGAAAACAATTCAAGCATTTTCAAGGATTTCCAGCACCCGTATGAACCCTACTCACACATTTGTCAGTGAAATGGTTGTTTTATTAAGTCTTTTAAAATAGTTCACACCCGGAAACGGGTGAAGATGGTGTGATCTGCCAAGACTAAAGAAGCTCTTTTGCTCTGCAGTAAGGCAGCACAGTAATGATGGGTAAGGCCAGGAAGAGTTCAATTAACCAGAGATTCAGATGAGCTTAAACAGAAGGCCACTGGAAAAAAAAAAAAACACTGACCTCAGATTAGAAGGTTTTATGTACTCATAAAATAATCAAATGTATGTAGTCGTAGCTGTAAAATGTTCCTTAATTGGTCGTTTCTTTTAAAGAAAATACAAATTCAAAACAAATTTTTAACCAACCTCATGTCATTCCAAAATTGTGTTACTGACTTTCTTCTATAAATTAAAAAGAAGTATTTTGAAGAATCTTGATGCTACCATGGGAAACCATGACTCTGATACACAGCCCATCTGTGATTTTTTTTTATCAATTATTTCTCAAGTAGAGAGAATTTTTGTTGTTGTTGTTACAGAAATATGTTTTTTAATATTTTTTTTTAAAAATATAATAGTTTTGATATTTCCAATTACAATTTTGATTTGACTTTGCCACGATGATAGTATACATACTATTTCATTAGTTACTTTGCAAAACAATAGTATTCAGCTTAATTTTAAATGCTTAACTAGTTTAATTAGAGTAACCAAGCAAATCATTGACCAGGATAGCTCTGTAGATATTTGGGTGGATCAATAAAAACACTTTCATAATAATCACACGTAATTTTGATGGTCCATTTGAGTATTAGTAGACTGTCTGCTTAATATTTGTTGATATTGCTCCTTCAACAAACATTTAACTGACTATAAGAAACTTTGCAATATCATGTCATTGCATGTCAACTTACACTAACCCTAGCCCCAACCTTAAACCTAACAGTCTACTTACTATCTAATGAGAATTAGTTGGGGCATGCAGATGCAATGTAACTTAAATTCAACACACAGACCATCAAGATAAAGTGTGACGTGAAAAAATAGTAAACTGTGTGAACAGTGTCTTGGTTTTTACAGTGACATCTTGTGAAATTTCACTGCCTTTGGATTATTGCAGGAAATAAACTTTGTGAATTAAAAATTGTTTACATGTTTTGTTACAGGTTACTTTATTTGTTACATTTACAGTTTTGATTGTCATCATTTTAGAGGCTAAACAAAACAGCAGTAACAACCATTAGGCTTCCATCAACTCATTCAATTCTATTTAGAATCTTTTTTTAAAAAGTTTGAAAGTGGAAATAGTTTGCAGAAATACAACAACAACAAGACTGTAAAAGTGGAATAGTGTGTACAAGGGTTCAAAAACATCGATTCAAAATATATTAACTAATTAAAAATGGTCAAATAGTCAAGAGTGAAAAAATATCTTAAAAATATGTAAATATTTTGAGCTTTATCAGGCATTTAACTATTTAACCCTTTCAAAAAGCCCACTGACTTCTGGGTGACTGAACTTGATTCCAGGTTTCATTAATAATTTTTATAAAACTGCATGAATTGATGTTGTATGAAAGCAATTCTTCAAAAACAAGTTACTTTTATGACACCGGGAATGCAAAGTCATGCGGGTTTGGAATGGCATGAAGGGTGAGAATTACTCTTGTTAACTTTTTACATAAAGATGTTGAATGGAAGTTCACTTCAGGTCCTTAAATGATTCTGTTTTTTAATGACGGTTTCTTTTTATAGGAAATGGTGCCACCTGCAGTAAATCGACCAAATGTAGTGTAAGTAGCATAAAGTCCTCCGTTGAGACATGATGTGATTTCTTCCTCTTCCTTTCAGCTTTTAAAGATTTGAACGCGTCAGCCAAGGAAACTCCTAGAAGATAAAAAAACAAAGCAGAATAGATTTAAACTCAGAATACATCTTGCAGTTCTGATCTTTTTTCCATTAGTTCTGGTTTAAATAATGCCATCCTATCCTAACAACCTTTTACAACTGACTTACTGACTACACATTTGGGTAGTTTGAAAAACAAAATTTTAATATTTATTGTAGTATTGCGAAAATATAAGGCTCACTAAATGTATTGTTTTATTATTATTTTTAAATATATATATATATATATATATATATATATATATATATATATATATATATATATATATATATTTATATTTATATATATATATTTTTTTTTTTTCCCCATTTCAATGAACATCAGGTCAGGACAAGTGTGCTTCCTGAACATTATACCAACATTAAATACCAAAAACATACATGAGTGCTGGCATAATCTTGACATTTACTTTCAAAATCATAAACAATAACATAGTAACATTTTTACTTAAATGTTGAGGTTCTTTTAATATAGATTGCACCTTGTCAATAACAAACTTTATCTTCATCTTCCTCATCACTTCACATATTGTGCACATCTGAAAAGTTTTCATCTGCTATATGCTCAAGAACTTCAAGATCTGTATATTCTGCATATAAAATTGTTTCAGCAATGAATTAGTACATAGATCTAGTTTTTTATATAGAAAGTTAATTACTAGAGATTTAATTAGAGTAACATTCAGAGTTTGAACCCATTGTACATCCAAATAGACAGACATATTTGGAAAAAAAATCCTGATCTAAAGCTTGCAAAAGTTACAAATTTTTTTTAGGCTTGGCCAGGTTCCAAAGTGTTTTAAACATGCTATTATTCAGCCACTCTTAAAAAATAGTCTTGATCCTGCTTCACTTAACAACTACAGGTCTATCTATATCTAAATTGCGTTTCATTTTAAAAGTTTTAGAAAGAATTGTCGCCATGCAGCTGAATACCGTTTTAGAGGCTCATAATATCTTTGATAAATTTTAGTCTGGTTTCCGTAAGCATCACTCCACAGAAACTGCCCTTCTCAGAGTCTCAAATGGTATTTTAATGGCTGCCGATGCAGTAAAATGTTTTGTGCTGGTTTTGCTGGATCTTAGTACAACTTTTGATACTGTCGATTACAGCACTTTAATTAAGAGGCTGCATTCGCTTGTGGGCATTACCGGGTCAGCACTGAGTTGGTTAACCTCCTATCTTGCTGACAGGAGTTTTTCTGTGTCCATAAAACCTCATATGTGAGACTCCGCTCCTCTGTCCTGTGGTGTGCCTCAAGGTTCTGTCTTAGGCCCTCTTCTTTTTAATTTATATATGCTCCCTCTCAGCAAGATTATTAGTAGTTTTAAAGGTATATCTTACCACTGCTGTGCAAATGATGTACAATTATATTGTTCTTTTAGCCCTGACAGGCTAGACAAACTGTCTCTCTTGCAGGATTGTTTAGTCTCCATTAACAAATGGATGGCAGACAATTTTCTGCAACTGCACCCTGATAAAACAGAAATGTTAATTTTTGCTCCAGATAGAATCAACCTAATGATGAGGCAAGTTTTTGGAGGTTTGTAATTTTCAATTTGCAGTGATATTAGAAATCTTGGTGTCATTTTTGATTGAGCTCTGTGTTTTAATAGCCATGTTAAATCTGTTGTTTGTACATGCTTTTTAAACCCAAGGAACTTCGCAAAAATCAGAGATATTGTGTCAAAGGAATAAATGGAGATACTTGTCCATGCCTTCATTTCTTCACGATTGGATTATTGTAATGTTCTGTTCACTTGCCTGAACAAATCCTCTATGGAGCGTTTGCAAGTTGTGCAGAATGCAGCAGCAAGGCTTTACACTACAGGAGGTCACACATTACACTCCTGTGCTTAAGGCACTTCACTGGCTTCCTATAAGTTTAGAGTACATTTTAAGATTCTGGTCTTAATATATATAGAGCTCTGATTGGTCAAGCACCCCCATATATTCAAGATCTTTTACGCAGTCATTCATGTAGCAGGACTCAGAGGTATCTGGCAAAGACCTGTTAGCCATTCCTAGAACTCGTCTTAAGACTAAAGCTGACCGTGCCTTCTGTGTGGTGGCCTCAAGGCTCTGGAACTCTCTCCCGGTAGCACTGAGAACTCTGGGATCAGTTAAACTTTTTAAAAAGCATTTAAAGACACGCCTTTTGGTCAAGCTTTTAATTAACAGTATTAGTGTTTCTGTATTTGGATTTTTAATTAGTTTTAATATGTTTTAACATGTTTTCTTTTGTTTTCAAGTGTTCTTTTAGTTGTTTTCTCTAATTGTAAAGCACTTTGTCACTTAATGTCTGGGAAAGGTGCTATATAAATAACCTTTACTTACTTGGTAAAACTTTACTAAGTGAAATCCATCTTTTTTTACATACAATCTATGAAATAACGTCAAACATATCAATAAATCTGAATAAAAAAAAATTGTGAATGTGGCATACACCTATGTCTGGAGTAAAGTGATGCCATGCTGCTTTTCAGTGTATTGGATTTTTTTTTTTCAAATTACAACATGCCGAGCCTTACTGAACTCACACGATTTCAATATACTATAATATTCTAAGTGAAGCTGCTTTGACACTGTCTACATTGTAAAAGCGCAACAGAAATAAAGGCGAATTGAATTAAATTGAATTACAGATATTTGATTGGATGAAAATCGTCCACTCGCATGGACTGCAGGCTTTAAATTAGATGAAGATGACAGGTCATGTCTATTGTAATGACACAGGGTCCAAGAGGATTAAAAATATCTTCTTTTTTGTTCAACAGATAAAAGAAGTTTAAAAAGATTTGGAAATCTTCAAGGGTAAGTAAATAGTGAGTTAACTATAATTTTTGGGCGAACTCTCCCTTTAAAGAGATTATCCGTTTCTTTTTCAACCTTGAATAAACTCAACTGAAGTGGACCCTGTTTACTTGTGAATGCTTGTGTAACACTAGAAAGTTTCCATTCATTGCTGGGGAAGCCCTTTGACTGACAGAGAGAGTTTCTGTGCTCCAGCTTGCCGTGACAACCAATCCTTCAATACATCTGCGTGAGGTTGCCAAGAAACACCCAGCACAACAAAAAGAGGGCACAACCTTCATTAATGGGGTCTCATAACTGTCAGGAATAGAAAGGTCAGTTATGTTTAAGGTGTGTGTATGTGAGGGGGGGTGGGGGGTTTAAACTAGCGTGAGGATGTTAGCAATGAAACCTATAGTTAGACGCAGATTCCAATCAAGCATGTCAGAAACTCCACAGCACTCTATTTTTAATAATTATGTCTATCATTAGAATTACTATATCAAATAACACACATTCAATGGAGAGCAATCATTCATTTTCTGTTCGGCATTTTCTGTTCGGCATAGTCCCTTTATTAATCAGTGGTCACCACAGTGGAATGAATCGCTAACTTATTCAGCATAAGCTTAACACAGCCCTTCCGGCTACAACCGATCACTGGGAAACACCCATACACTCTCAATCACACACATACACCACGAACAATTTGGCTTACCTAATTCATGTTAAGTACATGTCTGGACTTTTGAGGGAAACCGGGGCCCCCAGAGGAAACCCACGCAACATGAGGAGAACATGCCAACTTCACACAAAAATGCCAACTGACCCAGCCGAGGCTCAAACCCCCGACCTTCTTGCTTTTTTACTTATTTATTTTTTTTACATTTTAGCCAATCGTGTAGCTTTTTGTGGAGTTTTTTTGAGTTGAGTTAACTGTTACCCAATTACTGCACTTGACATAAAAGTTGAGTCAACTCAAAAAGCTCTGCAGAAAGAAAGTTTTGGTCTTGGTGTTCTATGTGCTTGCTGCAGATAAAGTTCAGAGAAGATGCTACTAGTTACAAGTGAGGGTTTTAATGAGGACTACAACAACATTGAATAAGATTAAAAGGACTTGTTTTCAAAGCTGTAATGGCCCATTCACAAGGTGCGTTGGCTTCAAGGCTTCACTTTGAATGGGTGATGTCAAGTGTTGCCGAACTGAATTGTGGGTCTATTGGCGCCACTTCAGGGGTGCTGTTCGAGCATAAATTGGGAATTTCTCAACTTTTAAAGCTCCAACGATAGCGTCAGCCAATAAGATCACTGTTTGTTAATACACCAGCTAAGACAGTAGCCGATTGCTGACTAATTTCATTGGCTGACACTGCTACGACAATCGCATCAGCCCCAACCTCAGACACACCCTGTCAAGTGTTGACACTGAAGCCCCGTGTAAATCAGGTGTAAACCCCACAGCTCCACTGACAGCACAAAATAACACCAATAACAGGCTGGCTGGAATGTGTATTTTAAAAAAAAAAAAAAAAAAAAAAAAAAGTCAATATCATATTGACAAGTCAAAATGGCTTGTTCCAAAGAGCCAACCCCGCAACCATACGGGACTAAGGCCAAAGAAGAAGAATCACATTAAAAGAATTGCTGCCATGCAATGCAATTTGTTTTATTATTATTATTATTATTATTAATAAAATAACATGACATTTGCCATTGAATACTAGTAAACAAGTCTTTCAATTTGATGTTATAAAATCAACATTATAATGGTACAGGAATTATCTTTGTAAAATGTATCTTATTATACAGTCAAACCTGATCTTGGGCTTATGTGTGTTTGTTTGATTGGATTTGTTCTCCATCTTAGTTATTAGTTTAATTATAGACTAACTCAGTAGTTTTCAGCTGGTTTGGCCATGGACCCACATAATTCCAGTCATCAAGGTATGTTTTCCCATTTATATATATATATATATATATATATATATATATATATATATATATATATATATATATATATATATATATATATATATATATATATATATATTTATATATATATATATATATATATATATATATATATATATATATATATATATATATATATATATATAGCTCAGTGAAATGTTCTTTGATCAGTTATATATAACCTGTTCATCAATTGGTTTTAGTTGTTTACCTGATTTATAAAACAGTTCGAAGACATAATTATGTATATAAAAATGAAAATCTAACACAGAAAATCTCAAAAAACCTTCTGTATGAGGAACTACTTTCTTCCGCCATTCACTCACATCTACAGCTGGTCAGATTAGCGGAAACTCTTGCTAATTCACCAACGTCACTTTAGAGCTGGTATTTGAATGATTCTCTAGTATCTCTAGCATCCAAAGTGATGACAAAACGTTAGATTTTGCTCACATTTTAGGATTATAAGTCTGAACGGCATGAAATGCCATCAGTCTACAGAAATTTCCCAGAATTTCTCTATTCAAATCAGGAGATCACAATAATTAACCCTAAAAAAGCCAAAGCAAAGCAAACACTACTAGATTACTATGGCATAAATACATTTACATTATACTCTAACAGACATAACTTTAATATACATCCATGTATTTGCATTACCTGTTGTTTGCGGTCTGAAGTTGGGTCAATAAGTACATTGAGAAGGCTGGGCATCTGTGTGTTCTTCAGACTGTCTTGTAGTGCGGTGCGCAGTTCCTCCACTGTACGAACCAGATACCCATGACCACCAAATGCGCTCATTACCTGCTCGTACCGAGCCTCAGGCAATAGGGTCACCGGAGGAGCTCTAAAACATACATACACATCAGTCTTTGTTAGTACATTTCACAAGGCAAAAAAAGTGACTTCAAAAATGTTTTTGTAAAACAGTTCCGTTGTGTTAAACATGCATTATATACTTACAGTATATTTTCTTGTCTGCTTGTGTAATGTACTATATTTGATATATGTAAACATATAGCCACACTTTACTACAAGGTGTCAATGGTTAACGTTAATGTATTTACTAACATGAACAATAATTCAATTTTAAATATAATTACTATATACAATACTTGCATATAAATTTTATCTATTTTTTTTTCCATATATTGCATTACATTTTTATTCTTACAATGATAATATGAATTAATCATGTTAAATTTATTTTATCATAGTGAGGTAAAAGTTTATTTTGCCACACGGTCCCTATGAAGTTTGCTTTATAGCTTTTTATAGAAAGGTGTTTTTGGGATCTCTATTTTAGAATGACCCTAGAACTTTCCTTTTAGGCCCTGGACTCACATGGTGGTCATGTCTCCCATCTTTTCCATTGCTTTCCATGTCTCTGGATCCACTCCACTGTAAATGCCATTGTTATTAATTACAATGATGATGATGGGCAGTTTATACCTATTCAGAATTAGAAAATAAGGAATTACTACTCAAAACAATTGACCAGTAGATGGAGCTCTATGTCTTACGTTAAGATAAGAGCACTTAAAGATCTCCCATTCACCTGCACATGGTCTCTGCCTCCATGCCGGAGAAGCCGAAAGCACTGTCTCCTTCCACACACACCACTTTTTGGCCGAATCTCTGCGCTTGCTCCAGAACTGCTGCTGCGATGGCAAAGCCTGGACCTACCCCCATAGTGCCAAAAGTACCAGCATCTAACCTGTAAAAGACATTAAAGGAATAGTTTACCTAAAATAAAAAGGTACTCGTTATTTACTGTCCCTTAGTAGTTTCAAACCTATGGGCCCTATCATACACCCGGCGCAGTGTGGCGCAAGGCGTGACGCAGTAGTCTTTTGGTAGTTTAAGCTTGGCGCAACAGTCGTTTAGAGGCGTTACGCTACGCTGTTTAAATAGCAAATGCATTAGCGCTCATATGTACGCCCATAAGCATTCTGGTCTAAAAAGGAAGGCGTTCTGAGGCGGACCACTGGCACGTCGCTATTTTGAGAAACTAAACTAGATTTTTCATTAGACCAAAACTAACCCGGTCTAAACTCCGGCGCGGAGTTGCGCCTCGCTCACGCACTGCTTAATACGCACAAGAGAGCAATAGGCAAATATCTTTACATATGAAAAAAATTAAATATTAAGGATATATATAGGATATAATAAGAATAGATATAGAATATAAATATAAAGGATTAAAATATTACAAAACATATTATTTTCTAGACTACATAAATATGAAAAACCACTGCTTTTATGTCTTTTTCATCTCGGGAGGCTTTTTCAGTTCATTCATAAAAATTTGCTTTTGTATAATGTTATTATTATTAGCAGTATTATTTATTATATCCATATGTATATTTGTTTTATTAAAAACAAGCTTAGATTTGCCCACCTGTCAGGTTTTAGACCATATGGGGCAAAGCATGTGTTTTAGGATATAACTCAGGTTTTTGAGCACATTTTGCTATTATTATTCATTTATTCGTTTGCTGGAAATTAGAACTGAATTTAGAAATAGTTTTGAAACGAATATTTGCGCTTAACAAACAAAAGTATTTATTTATAGACTAATTGATGTCTGTGCATAAAGGTTTCCCTATCCAAGAGCGAAAGTGAAAGTAGATCCATTATCTCTCATTCTCACGCAGTTAAAAGTTATTCTTTCTGTTAAAAAAACTGTTAACTGTTTGCTTGTGAAATGTTCATTTTTTCCACTTAGACTTACTTTGCGTCCTGTAAATAGCGAATGCGTTCTTGGCGTGACGCAGCTGACTCTTAAAGGGAATGGGAGATGAGACTCTAATTGGTTTATTCTTAAAAAACACCTATAACTCATTAAGAAAATAAACTCAACCCTTTTAGACCATGCGCCGAAGCGCAAGGCAGATTTCCCATCCTTAAATTAGCAAAAACGCGTCCTGACACGCCCTGAAAGCATTTGCGCCCTACATTTTGCGTTTTGCGCATGGACCGTCAAAATAGAGCCCTATGTGTTTCTTTCTTCAGTTGAAAAGAACAACTATGAATATTGTATAAGGCTGAAAGCCTGTAACCAAGGACTTCTATAGGGAAAGTCCTTGATAGAAGAGAATAGTTTCCAGTTTTGAATTGACACTGTTTCTATTCACTATGATCTTTTATGTGAAGCTGCTTTGACACAATCTACATTGTAAAAACGCTATACAAATAAGGATGCATTGAATAGAAATTTTATCCAAAATATTGCAAAAAAATAAAAAATAAAAATAAAAAAATAACGTAATTAGAAATACTCGCATCCAATATCTTGTTTGTCATGGGGGACATGTATGAAATGTTTCTGAATGAAATTGAAAGTGCCAAAGTCGACTGCTAAAGTGGATTATATGAAACTCTGGAGGAAATGTGAAGAGCACGGTGGCGTAATGAAGTTAACCATACTTTGCGCTGTAACATGTAAAACGGATCATAAAAGGAACATTCAAAAAGCAACTCGTGTAAGGAGCTTAATTAAATTATTGTCTTATTCAGATTAAGGTAAATCATTTGATTACTGATGTCTATTCAAATATAGCTAGTTCTGCTACAACCCTGATCAAACACAGCTGATCCAAAAATCATGACTCTTGAACATCTTGCTTAGTTGGATCAGCTGTGTTTGATAGGGCTGGAGCAAAACTGTGCAGAGCTGTGGCTCTCCTAGAACTAAGTTTGAGATCATTGTCATGAAGGTTTGAAATTAGTAAAAGGTGAGTAAATGACGACAGAATTTTCGTTATTTTTGGGTGAATTATTCTTTTTAAGACTAGAAAACACTCAATTAAGGGCATACTCACACTATGCTATCCGAACCATGCCCAGGCTCGTTTCCCGGATCGTTTGAGAAGTGTGAGTGCTCTGAATCGGGCTCAGGCGCGGTTCACTCGGCCGGCCCTGGCTTGGTTGGAAGAGGTGTGCCAGAGCGTGGTTCACTTGGGCTTTGGCACGGTACACTTGTGTGTAAATGCAAAACATACCTGAGCCCGAAACTGAAAGCAAGACGTGACTTTTAAGCGAAAGCTCCATTTGGAATATCTAATCATTCTTACTGTTCAATGAATGCAAACTGTCGTAGTTTATTAAAGAAGCAAACCCCTCACTGCACGAAAGCTGCGCACCTTTAGCAAACCTTCTAATTCCTGCAGCACGAGTACTTTATGATTGTTTATGAGCGTCAAAGTGGCTGATCTGTTCGGTGAAATATTTGACTGCAGGTCACTGCATCTCAAACGATATAACTAAAGAAATCTGCATTCTTAAAATACTATCCAATATATTCATTTTTAAATTAATCTACAAAAGCACAATCCAAATTTTTTTTGTATTCAGCACAAAGTGTGCTACAATAATATGTGAGAAATATGGATGTACATATTTGCTTTTTTTTTTTTTTAAATAAATATTATGCTTGGTTAGTAGAGTTTGGAGAAAACAATTTAGCTGAATAAAGGTCCAAAAAACACACTGAATGGGCCTAAACGAGACTTTAGAGTAAGAAGGCTAGAATGTTTACTTCACAATTATGTGAAAATTATTCTGTTCTCTCATTCAAAGAAAACGTTACAATGATTTACATTTTGTAAAGTCTGTTTTGGGTCAGCATATTGTATGCGTGGGTGTGACAATGATCATGAATAATTCACATCTGAAGAGCAAAAGACACTCCACCAATTGCCAATGTTCACGCATCAAAGGCATTGTGAAGTAAACAAAATGTTTGCTGTATTATGACCATGTAAACACTACAGGTTAACAATATATGTGCATTTATACAGCATTCACAAAAAATATATATTTGAAATAGTATAAAACATGTTTGCAAAACTGTTAGGCACAATTTTATATATAAATATAGGCACAATTGCTTTCTTGTACCCACAACATTAAAAACATAGCCCCATCTCTTTCACTAGCCACAAACCATAGCTAAATATAAATATCAGTTTTCATCACAATCAGGATCTTTTCTACTCCTTTGATTGTGCATGTTTCAAAATATTTAACTTATGAAGAAGGATTCATAGTACCAAATAACTAATTTTCAGTCCTTCGTATGAAAAGAGTATAATGTATTTGTAAGCTGCCAATAGTGTCTCTCACCTGTGCCGAGGGAGGTGATTGAGCAACATGGTGCGGCCGATGTCCATAGTGTTTGCTCCCTCACTCACTATGATGCAGTCTTTAGGAAGGAGCTCCGAAATGTGGTGAAATGCAGTGTAGTAGTTCATAGGCAGAGTCGTCTGCAAAGAAAGAGCCTGGGAAACAAACAGTTTACTTAACAACATAAATGTGAGTGTACCTGTATATTCAAAAAGAATGTATTTGTTTATTAAATAAAAATACATAAAGCTCACCTTTGTTATCTGAGCATTGGCAGTAATTTTCTCTCTTAGTGTCGCCCACCACTGTGAATCAGATGGAAATCTCCAAGACTCTGATCTTACAGTCTCCAACAGCTTTAAATAATGTAGAAATGAAGATTTAATAGGTTATTTCATGAAAAAAATTTGACTTTCAGCTATTCATATAATTTAACATACAATTGCCGTTATATACATAACCAAATGATTTGGAGTTCTGTAAAATAGTAAAGGAAATATTTATTTTTATACAAAAAGAAGATGATTCTAATACAAACAATACACAAAGTATTCAGACCCCCTTAAAATTTTCAGGCGCTAAAATTATTTATTTATTTTAAGTTATTTTTTTCCTCAATGTACACACAACACTCCACAATGACAGAAAACACAGAATTGTTGACATTTTTGCAGATCTATTAAAAAAGAAAAAATTAAATATGGCATGGTTCCAAGTATTCAGACCATTTGCTGTGACACTCGTATATTAAACTCAGGTACTTTCCATTTCTTCTGATCATCCTTGAGATGGTTCTACACCTTCATATTAGTCCAGCTATGTTTATATGTCTGATTTCATGGCAATTAATGGTAAAATCTTAGAAAAGATCAAATTATGAAAACATCAACCTGCAGTCTTGACACGCTCCCCACATCATTCTTTAAAACAGTTTTTACCTGTGTAGAATTGGATCTTCTAAAAGTGGTAAATGCTTGACTTCTCACAGGGATTTTTCCAAACTCACTTAAAACTGCAGTTGATAAACCCCTTTTGAAGAAGAGCAACCAGGATAACACCCTATTGAGCAATTACAGGCCAATCTCAAATCTCCCTTTCATTGGCAAAATCATTGAAAAAGTTGTTTTCAACCCGGTTAACAAGTTGTTAAACTTCAAGGGGTGTTTAGACAATTTGCAATCTGGTTTCAGAGCACATCACAGTACAGAGAGCGCTCTTATACAGACAATCAATGATATCCGCCTAAATACAGATTCAGGTAAAATAACAGTGTTGGTACTGCTCGATCTCAGTGCTGCATTTGACACTGTTGATCACAGCATACTTCTGGATAGGCTGAAAAACTGGGTTGGGCTGTCCGGGGCGGTCCTCAAATGGTTTAGATCTTACCTTGAAGGGAGAGGTTACTATGTCAGGTTACAAATGTCATTCAACTGCACTAGTCAAGACAGTGTTATTACATGAATATGTTGGACTTTAGCGCTGTGTACGGGACAGTAATGAACAAACAAAGAAAACAAAGCACAAAGGCAGAACATTTCATAGGTAAGATTTAGTTTTTTACGTTTTTGTATGTTATGTTTTGTCTCTTATTGCATTCACCATAAGGCAAAGTAGCACCAACTCACACTAAACACTCGGCTTATGCTAGTTTTGTTGAATAAAATCAGCAAACAATGCAAAAAAAAATATGACAACGAGATGCTGCGGTGCCAGAAACTTGTATTATTGTCGTCTAGTGAAGGAGATTCATTCACAAACAAATCGCTCCCTCCGTCAGTATGAGAAGTGAAAGCAGGAGAGGGGGTGTGTTTCAGGACTTGGATTAGTACATTGGGTGGATAGTACATTTCCATACACACAAACACAAGCTTTTTGCCAGGAATGCATGTGCGATTACTTATCCATCAATGTAGAAAAGTGCTGATATTTTTTAAATTTTGTAATTTAAAAAAAAAAAAAAACCTCCTGGAAAACTCCCGATTATAGATATGTGTATATGTAATTCTCTGGCTCTGGATGGCCACAGTCCTCCACTGCAGCTTGCTCCCACGTTTTTTTCAAAGGAGTGCTACCCTGTACCAAAAAGGTGGTTCTAGTGACGCATTCCTTCTAATAGACAATAACAGGGTAGGCAACATCTGTATACATCTATGGTCGGTGTCACTGACGCCCACCTCTCAAAAAAAATAACTGCACGTCGCAACGACACGTAGTGCAAGCTCTGTGATTGGTCGGCTTGGTAGCACTGACGAGTGTGGGCATGGCGAGAGCCACACGAGCCCGATGGAGCGTTTGTTTGAAGGAGCTCTGGATGGAAAGTTTTATGTTTACCTTAAGGTTAAAGCTGTTGCACGTTCGCCATTTCCTGCCTCAAAATGAGCCCGTTTGGACCACTTGTACATTAAGGAAGCGTTCAGAAAAAACTAAACACCAGTGAAGAAATTTGACAAAGAGGAACATAAACACCTCACTGTCAACTAGCTTTTCGGAAGTGTTATGCCCAGAAGTATGAAAGCACAGCTACGCTCGTTGCATGCGCTGTGGGTCACGCTGGTCACTTGACGCAGAAGTATAAACCAGGCTTAAGGGGGTCTGATCAGGAGACCTTGGGGGCCATTCAACTAGCCCACAACGACCAATCCATTTTTCAGGAAACTGTTCATCTAGGAATGCTCGGACCTGACACCCATAATGTGGTGGTGCACCATCTTGCTGGAAAAACTCAGGGAACATGACAGCTTCAGTACATAAAGAGGAAAACACATTATCATGCAGCAATTTCAAATATCCGGTAGCCTTGAGGTTGCCATTGATAAAGAATGGCCCCACTATGTTTGTTTTCTATGGTGTGAAGATACACTATGTGCAGCCCCTGAAACTACGGATATTGGAAGCCTGTGCTGTCATTTCTCTTGCGGTGTTGCTATCAGGGTGTGAAAAGTGGGAGAAGAGGGTTGTATTGACAATCCAACACAATGGGCAGCACATTGAACACATTTCAAAAGTGGTCAGAAAGCCAAGATGGCCGACTTCAAAATGGCCACCATGGCCACTACCCATCTTGAAAAGTTTGCCCCCTCACATATACTAATGTGCCAAAAACAGGACGTTAATATCACCAACCATTCCCATTTTGTTAAGGTGTATCTATATAAATGGCCCACCCTGTAGTTTTTTTTTATTTTTACATAAAAGCTATGTTACATTACAGCACCGATAACTGTAAAATCTAAGGTATTCAAAAGTATTAACATTTATCGGATTTCAAATTGTTTAACACCCACCGACTCGTTCCAAGCAGGGATCAAACCGAAGATTCCTGTATAGGAGGCAAACTGTCAAGAGGAGGTGGCTATAGGAGTGAGGCTTTTTGTGCTGCATTCGTCTGCTGGCCTCCGTTACACACTATGCCAACAATATGCAGTGGCCTTTTTAAATAAATAGTTGTAAATAATACACTTTAGTATGGTTCAGAAACTTTTAACTCTAAATTACTATTGTATTTTAGTTGAATTACTGGTGCGTGAGACCGGTGCAATGCTTTGAAACAGCAGAAATGTATGTAACCTACGCCTAATCTCTCACTATATACTTTACTAACTCACAAGAATGTTTAAACCTTTGAATAAAAATTTGAAGTAGTCACGTTGGTATAGGCAAAAATGAAGCTTCAGAAAATCACTAATCACGTGATTATGGCATAAACAATCAAGCTCCGGTAAACTGCTTCACTGCGAGATGTATATATTTTTTTCACATCACTAACCAGAGCCATTCCTAAGACTGGCCGTCCAGCCAAACTGTGCTATCGGGGGAGAAGAGCCTTGGTGAGAGAGGTAAAAAAGAACCCAAAGATCACTGTGGCTGAGCTCCAGAGATGCAGTCAAAAGATGGGAGAAAGTCATAGAAAGTCAACCCTTACTACAGCCCTCAACCTGCTTAAGGGCAGAGTGGCTCAACACATAAAAGCCAGCATAGAGTTTGCCAAAAAAAGGACTCCAAGATGGTGAGAAATAAGATTCTCTGTACTGATGAGACCAACATATATCTTTTTGGCCTTAATTCTAAGCGGTATATGTGGAGAAAACCAGGCACAGCATCATGCTGTGGGGATGTTTTTCAGCTGTAGCTACAATCCAGGGGAACATGAATCTAACCAAATACAGGGGTACTGCGACTATTCTTGAATGGCCAGAGCCCTGAATTAAAAGCACTTGAGCATCTCTGGAAAGACCACTTACTTTTAACATCCAACATGACAGAACTGGAGAGGATTTGTAAAGGGAGAAATGGTAGAGGATTCCCAAATCCAGGTGTGAAAAACTTGTTGCATCTTTCCCAAAAAGACTCCTGGCTGTATTAGACCAAAAGTGTCTTCTACTGCTTCTACTAACTACTAAGCAAAGAGTCTGAATACTAAGGACTATATGATATATCAGTTTTTCTTTTTAATAAATCTGCAAAAAATGTCAACTGGTCTGTTTTTCTGTCAATTGCGAGTGCTGTATGTACATTAAAGTGTAAAAATGAGCTTAAATGATATATACTGTAACAAAGATTGAGAAATACAAGGGGATCTGAATACTTTCTGCACCCACAGAATATAAGCCATAATGGAACACGAAACTCTGTTTTTATGCTAAAGTTTACAGAAATTTGGTTAAAAGTAACATTGGAACTAAAATTGAAAAAAAAAAAAACTATTAAAACAGGAGTCTTTCTCGGGTCCTGTTTTCTCCTGTTCTTACAGTGAGTGAGATATAGTATAATTAAAATACTAGTTCTAAAGTAACATTTTTTGAATTAGCAATGGCTTTTGCTGTTTACATTTAGATACTTATGCTTGCGATACTTATAAAAGTATAAAGTACGCACATGGATATTTTATGTAAAATGATCAAGGTGACACTGTAGTTTACCTGGCTGGTCACCATCTTTATGTCTCCAAGTAGAGCAGATGCAGCTCTCACGTTATTACTCAACTCTTCAGCACACAGATCCACCTAAAGAACATCGCAATGCACCATGAGTGTGATGGACGAGGTAAATGAACATTACAGTGATGCTGCAGCAACTTCCTCAGCGTTAAGGTTCTAACTAACCTGAATGATCTTTACATTGGCACTGAATCTGGGTGGAAAGCCAAAGTGTAGGATCCAATTAAGTCTGGCACCCAGCAGCACTATAACATCAGCCTGCAACAGAGCTCTGAGAGAGAGAGAGAGAGAGAGAGAGAGAGAGAGAGAGAGAGAGAGAGAGAGAGAGAGAGAGAGAGAGAGAGAGAGAGAGAGAGAGAGAGAAAGAGAGAGTGAGATGTGCATTATACTGTCACATCAATCAATAAGAGATTTGGCACTAATTACACAAGCGCACACACACCTGGATCTGGCTGCAGCAACACAGTTGGGATGGTCATCTGGCAGGACTCCTTTCCCCATTGGTGTGGGAAGAAAGGGGATCCCAGTGACCTCCACCAGTTCCCTGACCTCCTTCTCTGCCCTGGCATACGCAGCACCTGGAACAGATGTTTCAGATATTTTTCATTTAGCCTTCAGCTTCAATTAATGCTCACAAAAGCTTAAAAAATGCTCACACATAATGTTGTTTAAATATTGCTAATAATTATTATTTTAAGGCATCTGAGTCAAATCAGACTAACATCTAAAAAGATAAAAGGGAATAAGTACAAAATATAATGTTTTCAGTGCAACAATGCTCAACATGGCATCCCAAATGGCGTGCCAGACAACATCCTACCCTGGACCCCCGACACAAAAGAGCCAACCTCCAAACACTACTCCAGGCACGCGCTACTCTAGCTCGCAAAATGGCTAGTAACGTTAATGTAGTCCCAGACATCCCAAGTCTCCCGGAAGCTTTGGGAAACTCCTGGATGCCCGCAAATAAATGATATTCCTCTGGAAATCGCTCGTCTCCCCCCGGTCCTTAAATACGTTGCACACCTTTCTCCACCACATCCCGCCCAGCTCTTCAGGTACGGTGGGCACAACTCACCCCCGCTACTCAGGTACATCGCACCCACATACCCCCACGCTCTTCAGATATGTTGCGCACCATCACCGCAAAAAAGAGAGTGGTGGGGGAAAAAAACATCTGAGAGATCTTAATCGGTAGTGAAAATGTTGGGTTTTAAGAAAATGTTAAATGTAATAATGCCCCGTTACATTATTCCTTCATAAGCCCATTTCAGCCAGATAATCCCTGCTTTCAGATCCACTGAAATGGCAGGTGACAATCAAATCAAGCAGATCTGTGCTGTCTGAGGAAAAGGTGGACACTCATCTTTCTGAAAAAAAAAAAAAAACTTAAAAATGTATTGAAACAGATCTATTTACAAACTAAATTGTTATTTTCTTTTTAATTGTTTAAATGCTACAATATTATATTTATTTATTTATAAGCAGCTTTTTGGTTTTGAGTATAAACAAGGATTTGTTTTACTTGCTGCTAAGCAGAAACCCCGGAAGAGCTCTATTACAGTTTAAAGTAAAAGAAAGAAAAAAAGGATCATACTTTTATGATGTTAGTTTTATTACATAAAAAAAAAAAAATCAGGAAATCCTCTGGCTTTTTTATTTTTTTGCTATATATATATATATATATATATATATATATATATATATATATATATATATATATATATATACACACACACACACACACACACACACATATATATATATACATATATATATATATATATATATATATATATATATATATATATTTATACATATATATATATACATATATATATACACACACACTCACACACACACATATATATATGTGTATATATATATATATACACACACACACACACATATATATATATATATATATATATATATATATATATATATATATATATATATATATATATATATATATATATATGTGTGTGTGTGTATATATATATATATATATATATATATATATATATATATATATATATATATACACACACACACACACACACACACACACACATATATATATATATATATATATATATATATATATATATATATATATATATATATATATATATGTGTGTGTGTATATATATATATATATATATATATATATATATATATATATATATATATATCAGAATTTCACGGTACTATAATACCTCGGTATGAATGGCACGGTACGGTATTTATTGAATAATTTACAAGAAAAACAAAACTAATGAAAAGACTCGAAAAAAAGTGCCAAAAGTGTTTATTTACCTTAGCACTGAACATATCAATGACATACAAATTAGCTATCTATCTGTAAGTTTCGAAACAGGAACTTCAATTTTTCAATTTTAATAACAAAAAAGTATTAAACCATGTAAAAAAATAAAGTATTAATTTAGTATTGTTGAAAACTCATCACATTCAACATTTAATCACCCACTTACTTAAGGCAAGGCAAGTTTATTTTTATAGCACATTTCATACACAATGGCAATTCAAAGTGCTTTACATAAACAAGAATAAAAGAAACAAGTAAAATAAAAATAAAAACAAAAAATAAAAATGTGTAAAAACAAAACATAAAAACAGGTAAAATGTGATATAAAAGAATGAAGAAGAAGAGAAAAACATGATAGTGCAATTTGTCGGACGCAGCACAGTGCTCATTCAGTAAAGGCACAGCTAAACAGATGTGTTTTCAGTCTTGATTTGAATGTGCCTAATGTTGGAGCACATCTGATCATTTCTGGAAGCTGATTCCAGCAGCGAGGGGCATAGTGGCTGAAAGCTGATTCACCCTGCTTTGACTGAACTCTTGGAACTTCTAGTTTATATGATCCTAAAGATCTGAGTGATCTGTTAGGTTTGTATTCAGTCCTAGACCATTAAGTAATTTATAAAAAAGTAATAATACTTTAAAATCTATTCTGAATGTAACTGGCAGCCAGTGTAAAGACCTGAGGACCGGTGTGATGTGCTCTGATTTTCTGGTTCTGGTTAGAATTCTGGCTGCAGCGTTCTGGATGAGCTGCAACTGTCTGACTGTCTTTTTAGGAAGACCAGTGAGGAGTCCATTACAGTAATCCACCCTGCTGCTGATAAAAGCATGAACAAGTTTTTCTAAATCTTCACTAGAAACAAAGCATCTGATTCTTGCAATGTTTTTGAGATGATAGTATGCTGATTTACTAACTGCTTTGACATGACTGTTGAAACTCAGATCTGACTCCAGAGTCACACCAAGATTCTTGACCTTATTTTTTGTCGTTTCACCTTTAGTGCCAAGGTATGCATTTACCTTGAGAACCTCATCTTTGTTTCCAAACACAATCATTTCATTTTTCTCTTTGTTTAACTGAAGAAAGTTTTGGCACATCCAATTGCTCATTTCATCAATGCATTGGCTGAGGGTGTCAATGGGGCTGTAGTCATTAGGCAGTAAGGCTAGATAGATCTGAGTGTAATCAGCATAGCTGTGGTAGGAGATTTGGTTCTTTCTCATTATTTGGCTTAGAGGGAGCATGTAAAGGTTGAACAGGAGAGGTGCCAGAATCGAGCCTTGTGGGACTCCACACGTCATGGGTGTCCACCTCGACCTATGGTCACCTATACTGACATGGTAACCTCTACCTTCAAGGTAAGATCTAAACCATTTGAGGACCGTGCCAGATAGCCCAACACAGTTTTCCAGCCTATCCAGAAGTGTGCTGTGATCGACAGTGTCAAATGCAGCACTGAGATCCAACAATACCAGCACTGTTATTTTACCTGAAAATGTATTTAGGCGTATATCATTGATTATATTTATAAGAGCGCTCTCTGTACTGTGATGTGCTCTGAAACCAGATTGAAAATTGTCTAAACACCCCCTTGAACTTGTTAAACTGGTTAAAAACAACTTTTTTCAATGATTTTGCCAATGAAAGGGAGATTTGAGATTGGCCTGTAATTGCTCAATAGGGTGTTATCCAGGTTGCTCTTCTTCAAGAGGGGTTTAACAACTGCAGTTTTGAGTGAGGTTGGAAAAATCCCTGAGAGAAGTGAAGCATTTACCACTTTTAGAAGATCCATTTCTAAACAGGTAAACACCGTTTTGAAGAATGATGTGGGGAGCGTGTCAAGACTGCAGGTTGATGTTTTTATAACTCGCACAATCTCTTCTAAGATTTTGCCGTTAATTGCCATGAAATCAGACATAATGTCTGATTTCTTAATTTGTGGTTGAGCTTGTTTGATATCGACACAACTTGACTGATTGGATGAGCTGATTGCCTTTCTGATATTATTAATCTTATCAGTGAAGAAATGAGCAAACTCATTACATTTGCTTTCAGAGAGTAGTTCACCTGGAATCCGACTGGGGGGGGGGGGGGGTTGTGAGTCTCTCTATTGTTGCAAAGAGTGTACGAGCATTATTTAAGTTGCTGTTTATAAGGCTTGAAAAGAAAGTCTGTCTAGCAGTGTTTAGTTCCATATTAAAGGCATGAAGACTGTCTTTATAGATATTATAATGGACTACTAATTTCGTCTTTCTCCACATACGCTCAGCTTTTCTGCACTGTCTTTTCATCATTTGTACTCTAGGTGACCTTGTCCAAGATCCCTTTTGCCTGCCAGTCATCTTCTTGACTTTAACAGGAGCGATGTCATTTATGACATTCTCAATTTTAGAATTGAACAAATCAAGGAGAGAATCAACAGAGTCTGCAGATATGCTTGGTGCTAGCGATATGGCCTTCATAAACTGCTCACTAGTGTTCTCATTTATGCATCTCTTTCTGACAGAGACAGATCTGTCTTTAATAGCTGGAGTGATCAATATATCAAAAAAGATACAGAAATGATCAGATAGTGCAACATCCTTAACAACAGTTGATGAAATATGTAAACCCTTAGTTATAAGTAGATCAAGAGTGTGTCTACGATTGTGTGTGGGTCCTTGAACATGCTGAGTCAGATCAAAAGTGTTAAAAACAGTCATCAGTTCTTTACCAGCATTGATTTCTAGATTATCAATGTGAATATTAAAATCCCCAGCAATACTAAAATAATCAAATTCAGAGGTTACAATTGATAACAGCTCTGTAAAATCCTCAATAAAAGCTGGAGAATATTTTGGAGGTCTGTAGATAATGATCAGTAAGATGCGTGGAGCACCTTTTAGTGCTATACTCAGATATTCAAAAGACAAATAGTCACCAAATGACACTTGTTTACACTCATACACATCTTTAAACAGGGCAGCGATGCCTCCACCTCTCCTATTAGCTCTGCAAACACTCAAAAAGTCAAAGTTTAAAGGAGCTGCTTCATTCAGAACTGCTGCGCTACAACTGTCATCTAGCCAAGTTTCATTTAAAAGCATAAAATCAAGGCTATTTGTGTTGATAAAATCATTGACAAAAAGTGACTTATTATTGAGTGATCTGATGTTTAAAAGCGCTAACTTAACAGTTTTAGCTGTTTTTTCTATAGTAGTCTCAGATCTACATTTAATAGACACCAGATTTGAATGATTTGCTATACGGCCTGATGAAGTCTTTGGTTTTCTGTCACTTAACACAACACATATCTGCTTAGAGAAAGCTACAGACACACTGGGTTCCTGCTTGTTCTGAAAACATTTGATAAAGACACTGTTATCTAAGCAGGTCCCCGACACACATCACAGAGAGCTCTTGTGTTCACCAGCTGAAGATGGGGCGTTGTTGTTTGGGCCCTGGCGGTGTGGCAAAAATCGGAGGGCTCTTCCAGGTGGGCTCATAGGTGGTTGTGGAGCAGGCCCCTTTTTGGTTGGTAACTGGGGGCTTGCGGCAATGGAGTGTGAAAGTTTAATTCCAGCATACACCAGTTCCTCCATCTTTTTTGAAAAACCCAAGAGTGGTGAACATTGTGACAATGAGAACGTGTCCGGTGACAGAGGCTGTGCATCTGGAGATTCTGTCTGCAGAAATATGTTTTCCTGAGGATCATTTTTGAGTGACGAGATTTGATGCTATTCTGATGCGTCACAGTCTGCCTGTGTTGAGCAGAGAGCAACTGATAGTGTTTCTATCAACATTGGGTGTTTTGGCTGCGTGGCATTATCACTGTCCTTGGGTGATTCGTCAGCCACAAGTCCACTCAGGAGCTGATTTGAGGTCCTGTGGTCATCCGGACATTTGCTAGGTGTGTGTGTACAATTCAGTTCAGTGGCATACACAGCTGATGGATGATGGATGATTGAGGGAGAAAAAAATATTGTCCTTTAGCAACTTTGCACCAAGTTTGTTTGGATGAAGGTCGTCTGATGTAAACAGCTGTCTTTGGTTCCAGAAGAGATTGAAGTTGTCGATGAAATTCAGTCCTTCCTTTTTACATGTTTTCTGTAGCCATACATTTAGACCAAGAAGCCGTGAAAACATATTTGTCCCTCTTGCAGGGAGTGGTAAAGATGTTTTTTTTTTAAGGAAAATTGTCATATAACTATAATCTGGTAAAAGCTGGGATCTCTGGGCATGTCCCCAGCAACAGAAAAAAAACCCTCTCATTTGGGACTGAGGTTTCTGGGACAGAGAGATATGATTTAGCCAAGGTTGACAGCAGTGGGTAACATTGTGCATTGTCTTTCCACCACTTAACAGGACAAGCCATGTGTGAGATAGAGGTCTCTTTGTGGTACAAGTCAATGTCTGCATCAATCTAACAAGTGTGCTGTGTTCTGCAGTCCCCATGACTGTTTTTAGTCGTATTCTCCGACTTATATTTCACCACAGTCTGGCAGTGCCTGCATATTGCTTTTTTCTTTGTGTCACCTTTTCTCCTTTTTCGTATCTTTTTAGAAAGAAACCGAAATGCTTCCACATCCGATTTAAAACCCGCTTTAGGTTCGATCATTTCCAGCTCTTTTTCTTCCCCGCTACTAGCAACACACTCTATTGACCTTATTCTAAAATGCGGAAGTACGCCTGTTTTAGCGATTGTCTTAGAACTTCCGATTCAGTCGCCTATGGGAGAAATGACTAGGAATAATAATCAAACTACTTGCTCTACAAACAAATGTTTGCATGACTATACAGACCAAGTAGAATAATATAATAAAAAAATATCAAAATGCAACAAGCAGCGCAATGAGCAGTTTTTAACGTCAAAAAATGAATGGAAGTGAATGAGACCGGAGGTCTTAAGCCAAAAAGATTCAAATGGCATCGCCCACTCGTCGGCAGAGAATAAGGTGAATTTCCGCATTACTGGATCTGTAGTGACAACAGACCCCAAAGGATGATGGCCACGCCTAGGCTGATGGGAATTGTAGTTCCCGCTACCTCCCGTTCGCTTCATTTGCCTAAGCAAACTTTTCTCAGAAATATAGTTTTATTGAGTCATGCGCCTACATTAATATTGAAAAAAATTACTATTGCGGTATGATGGTATTTACAACATTGTTACATGCCTAATATACACATACACACACATATATATATGTATATATATATAGACATGCTAAATAATGTTCATGTCTGGTGACAGGGCTGGCCAATTCTGGAGCACCTTGACCTTCTTTGCTTTCAGGAACTATGATGTGAAAGTTGCAGTATGAGAAGTGCTATCCTGCTGAAGAATTTGCCCTCTCCTGTGGTTTGTAATGTAATGGGCAGCACAAATGTCTTGATACCTCAGGCTGTGTATGTTGCCATCTACTATGCAGATCTTTCGCACACCCCGTACTGAATCTAACCCCAAACCATGATTTTTCCTTTACTTAACTTGACTGCTTTCTGTGAGAATCTTGGGTCTATGCGGGTTCCAACAGGTCTTCTGCAGTATTTGTGATGATTGGTATGCAGTCCAACAGACGATTCATGGCAAAAAAAAAAAAAAAAAAAAAAAATCTACCTTATGCCACTTTTCTAAATGATCAACTAGAAGTCAAGTTATTATTTGTTGCTCTTACAACTGGCCTCAACGACAAGACTTTTGTCAGGTAGTGTAGATTAAGATTGGACTTATAAGCCATTTCAAGCAATTTAAGGTTTTAAAGCTTGAAGTTTAAAATGGTTTTACTGTTTAAGAATTTTTTAAAGATTAATTAAAAGCCGTTTACATTTTGAAGTAGTTTCAAACACTAAGTTATAGCCAGTTTCAATCTTATTAAAATGTACATTTATTTTTAATGTTTTTTTTTTTCTTGTTTCTGTTGAACAAAATAGAAGATTTTTTGAAGAACATTGGAAACTGTTAACCATTGACATCCACAAAAACATACTATGAAAGTCAGTGGCTTGCTATTGGTTTGCAAGAGTCTTCCAAATACCTTTGTGTGTGTATGCTTGCGTGCGTGTGTAGAGTAAATAAGCATAATGTATATAATAATATATATACATACACACACACACACACACACACACACACACATATACACACATATACATACACATATACATACACACACACACACACACACACACATATATATATATATATATATATATATATATATATATATATATATATATATATATATATATATGTGTGTGTGTGTATATGTATATATATACACACACACACACACATACATATATACATATATGTATGTATGTATGTATGTATGTATATATATATATATATATATATATATATATATATATATATATATATATATATATATATATATATGTATGTATGTATGTATGTATGTATGCATGTATATATATATATATATATACACACACACACACACATATACATACACATATATATACCACAATGATGCCTCTTGTACTGTACACTGTCTTATCATGTTTGGGAAAAAGCATGTCATTTCCTATAAAAAAAAAAAAACTGTCAGAATTTGCCAGAGGTATGACATATATTTTCACTAATGGTCAACATGATTCGACATACCAGGATGAGCCTTTGATTTTAGCTTTACCGGTAATATCTGCAGCTATTTCCTTTCCGCAAGATTACAAATTATTATCATTCATTCATTTTCTTGTCAGCTTAGTCCCTTCATTAATCCAGGGTGGCCACAGCGGAAGGAACCGCCAACTTATCCAGCAGGTTTTTACGCAGCGGATGCCCTTTCAGCCGCAACCAATCTCTGGGAAACATCCACACACTCATCCACACACACACACACACACACACACACACACACTCATACACTACGGACAATTTAGCCTACCCAGTTCACCTGTACTGCATGTCTTTGGACTGTGGGGGAAACTGGAGCACACGGAGGAAACCCAAGTGAACGCAGGGAGAACATGCCAACTGAGCAGAGCCGAGGTTCGAACCAGTGACCTTCTTGCTGTGAGACGACAGCACTACCTACTGCGCCACTGCGTCGCCTACAGATTATTAGTGTTAGTAAATTATTACATTTTGTGAACTGTTTACGTTTGTCACAAGTAATAAAACGATTGTAATAAGCTGGATAATGCACATCCAGTTGTTTTCTCCACTTCCCATTGGGTTGCCGATAAGCCTGTTGGGCTTTATTTTGCAAGAACGAACAGCTAGATGTGTATTATACCTTACATAACACCTACCAACTACCAAAGAAGACACCAACAATGAGCACCCAGAACGCCCTAGTAAATGCACAGCAAAAGCCTAATAAGCCTAAATGCACACAGCCTAATGTGCATTCAAAATACCCTAACAACCAAAGCAATCTGTCTGGTTTGAAAAACCTTCAAATTACTTGAAACTGCTTTTAATTTATAACTTGTATGTTAACATTGATAATATAAAACTAAAAATCAAACCCACTATTTACTTAACACTTAATACTTTAAACTTTAAACTATGAAAACTAATACAAAATAAAAAAAACTATCCAAACAAAGTTTGTAAAACTACTTTCAGCTTAAACTGGCTTCAAATATCAAGCTTTTAAATTGACTTTATCCCTTTAACTTTTAAGCAGCTAAAACAATACAGAACAATTCACTGAAAATTTTACATTATGCTTATTTACTCTACACACGCACGCAAGCATACACACACAAAGGTATTTGGAAGACTCTTGCAAACCAATAGCAAGCCACTGACTTTCATAGTATGTTTTTGTGGATGTCAATGGTTAACAGTTTCCAATGTTCTTCAAAAAATCTTCTATTTTGTTCAACAGAAACAAGAAAAAAAAAAACATTAAAAATAAATGTACATTTTAATAAGATTGAAACTGGCTATAACTTAGTGTTTGAAACTACTTCAAAATGTAAACGGCTTTTAATTAATCTTTAAAAAATTCTTAAACAGTAAAACCATTTTAAACTTCAAGCTTTAAAACCTTAAATTGCTTGAAATGGCTTATAAGTCCAATCTTAATCTACACTACCTGACAAAAGTCTTGTCGTTGAGGCCAGTTGTAAGAGCAACAAATAATAACTTGACTTCTAGTTGATCATTTAGAAAAGTGGCATAAGGTAGATTTTTTTTTTTTTTTTTTTTTTGCCATGAATCGTCTGTTGGACTGCATACCAATCATCACAAATACTGCAGAAGACCTGTTGGAACCCGCATAGACCCAAGATTCTCACAGAAAGCAGTCAAGTTAAGTAAAGGAAAAATCATGGTTTGGGGTTAGATTCAGTACGGGGTGTGCGAAAGATCTGCATAGTAGATGGCAACATACACAGCCTGAGGTATCAAGACATTTGTGCTGCCCATTACATTACAAACCACAGGAGAGGGCAAATTCTTCAGCAGGATAGCACTTCTCATACTGCAACTTTCACATCATAGTTCCTGAAAGCAAAGAAGGTCAAGGTGCTCCAGAATTGGCCAGCCCTGTCACCAGACATGAACATTATTTAGCATGTCTGGGGTAAGATGAAATAGGAGGCATTGAAGATGAATGCAAAGAATTTTGATGAACTCTGGAAGTCCTGCAAGAATGCTTACTTTGCCATTCCAAAATGCTTTATTAATAAGTTATATGAGTCATGGCAGATATGTATGGATGCAGTCCTCATGCAAAACATTAATTATTTTTCCACTACACCTTGACTTTATATTTTATACTGTACATCATTTCGGTTTAGTGAAAAGACTTTTGTCAAAGCAAAGTAAGACCTTACTGACCTAACTAAATAACTAAAAATCAAGACATGACCATGTTTCATTTTGGTAAAATAAGCCTAATCTAGAGGCTTTTGCCTTTCATATAAACCACTTGATCAACTAGAAGTCAAGTTTTTATTTGTTGTTACTGAAACTTGGAAAGGTGACAGTACTTTTGTTATTTAAGCTTTTAAAAACACTTTAAACTTTGACATTTAGGTTAAGTTTGGACTTCTTCAAATGTAATGTTTTTTTAACCTAAATTAAAAATGACTTCAACTTTAAACTTTGACATTTATGAAGAAGCCTTTTTTTCCATTTATTATTGTTCAAGAGAGTTTTATAAATAAATTTGAGTTGTGTTGAGTTTAAGCTTTTTACACTACTTCAAACTTAAAATCTACAAGCGTCAAGCATTTCAAAACTAGTTTCTAAAGTTCTGAAGACGAGTTTCTCAAATCAAAATTGATCTCGTCAAACTTTTCTCTTATTTCATCTAGTTCAGCAGTATGCTGCATACCTTTGCCAATGATGATCAGAGGACTTTGAGATGTTTTGAGCAGCCTGACAGCCTGTGTGATCTCCCTGCAATCAGCCTGACTCACAGGAGGAGCGGGACAACAGGAAACAAACCTGGAGAAACAAAAATAAAAATCAAGACACTTCCATAAATGCAATGCAATACTGCACATTTCAATCCGATGGTACACATCATAAGACAAGGGCGATAAGAATTGCTAATATTGTATTTAAGTCTAAACATAGCCCACCTGACAGTGGCCCGGTCTATTTTGGCATTAACCATGTCTCCAGCTATGTCAATGTAGCACGCTCCTGGACGGCCATAAATACTGCTCCTTACAGCCTAAAACACACAAATATCCCAATCACTGCCGAACATAGTAGACTGTATATTTTGCATACACTCAATCCTATTTAAAGATTCTACGAAATGTCTGGAAAAATGGAAAAAAACTTTATTATAAGTATGAATTTAATAAATGTTTCAGTCTCATTTAATGTAATTTTTATAACGCTTCTATTCTCATTAGTTCAACTGTCATTTTAGTTTCAGGTTGTTTTAAAAAATATACTAGTTTTTTTATTTAAATAAAATATTTTTCTAAAATATATTTATATATATTAGATTAAATTCAGTAACACTTTAATTTGATGGTCCATTCTGTTGATATGGTCCTTCAACAGACATTTAACTGACTATAAGAAACTTTGCAAGTACAGTGCATCCGGAAAGTATTCACAGCGCTTTACCTTTTCCACATTTTTTATGTTACAGCCTTATATTATAAATGGATTAAATTAATTTATTTCCTCAAAATTCTACACACAATACCCCATAATGACAATGTGGAAAAAAAACATTTTCTAAAATTGTTGCAAATGTATTAAAAAAAAAAAAAAACCTGAAAAATCAGGAAACCGTGCAAAAGTATTCACAGCCTTTGAGAGAAGCTCTAAATTAAACTACGGTGCATTCTGTTTCCACTGATCATACTTGAGATGTTTCAGCAGCTTCATTGGAGTTCACCTGTGGTAAATTCAGTTAATTGGACATGATTTGAAAAGGCATACACCTGTCTATATAAGGTCCCAGGGTTGACAGTGCATGTCAAAGCACAAACCAAGCATGAAGACAAAGGAATTGTCTGTAGACCTCCGAGACAGGATTGTCTCGAGGTAAAAGGCTGAGGAAGGTTACAGAAAATCTTCTGCTGCTCTGAAAGTTCCAATAAGCACAGTGGCCTCCATCATCCTTAAGTGAAAGATGTTCGGAACCACCAGGACTCATCCAAGAGCTGGCCGGCCATCTAAGCTGAGTGATTGGGGGAGAAGAACCTTAGTCAGAGAGGTGTCTGAGCTCCAGCGTTCTACTGTGGAGAGAGGAGAATCTTACAAAAGGACAACCATCTGTGCAGCAATCCACCAATCCGGCCTGTATTTGTCATTGCATTTGGACTATCTGTATTTTGTGATGTCTGGAGCCAGCACCTAAGCTTTTTCCTCATCATAGCACATGTGCTGCTGAAGATGTGACAATAAAAGTGATTTGATTTGTATGGTAGAGAGGCCAGATGAAAACCACTCCCTGCCTGGTATTTGCAAAAAGTCATCTGAAGGACTCTCAGACCATAAGAAACAAAATTCTCTGGTCTAATGAGACTAAAATTTAACTCTTTGGAGTAAATGCCAGGTGTTATGTTTCAACCCTCCTGTTTTTCCTGAGATTCTCCTGTATTTTACTGTTCATCCCGTAAAGGTATTTTCCCGTATTTTCAGTCTTTCTCTGAACAGCCAAGCCTCCCTATACGCAACCCATACTGTCCAAAACACCAGGGGTCACCCCTTGCTTTAAAACGTGAGTCTTCAGTGCTTTCGCTTTGTTTAGGATTGAAAACACGTATAAATGAATATTAAAAACCTTTTGATTACAGGTGGCTATACAATCCTCAAAACAGTCATATAATGGTGCATGACTGTCAGCTGACACGCTCCATAGTGATAAACAGATGCTGTTTGCCCAAACAGATTCTGCACACACGATTTAAAGCGGAGAGAAAGTCTGGCTTTTGGGTGCGTGTTTAAACAGACATACAAACATAATTTAATAAAAATAACACATAAACATGTTAATCTTGATAGGTTTTTTTTTCCAAACACAACTAATTACGTCTTAAATGAGCATAAAAAGTAAGGAATGCAGTCGAATGCTTTCATTATAACATTAGATGTGGGGATTTTTAAAGTGACACTTCTTTTTTAATGTAATAAAAAATATATATTAATAAATGAGAGATTCATTCATTGCTCTTTAATCAGAATGTGTTACAGTGAAGAAACGGCTAATGAGATTGATAGCTTGATTCCATTTCATTATAATAGCTATTAATTTTAATAAGCTGAACTGTTTGCTAATGTATTAACTGCTAATGTATATATTTATTTTTCTTTTGTTAATTATAATTTTAAAACGAATTACCGACCATTAAGGGGGGGGGGGTTCCTCTTATCATGGTGGGCAATGTTGATAGTTATGAGAAAAGCAGGCACCACTCATCACCAGGCTAATACCATTCCTACAGTGAAGCATGGTGGTGGCAGCATCAGGAACTTGAAGACTAGTAAGGATAGAGGAAAAGATGAATGCAGCAATGTACAGACACATGCTGAATGAAAACCTGCTTCAGAGTGCTTCTGACCTTAGACTGGGGCGAAGGTTCATTTTCAGCAGGACAATGAAGCATAGTAACTGCCTAGATATCAATGGAGTGGCTTCACAACAACTCGGTGAATGTCCTTGAGTGGCCCAGCCTGTGCCCAGACCTAAATCCTATTAAACATCTCTGGAGAGATCTGAAAATGGCTGTACACCATCACTTCCCATCCAACTTGACAGAGCTTGAGAGGTACTGCAAAGAGGAATGGGCAAAAATTCCTAATACTTATGTACATGTGATTTTTCAGGTTTTTAATAAATCTGCAACAATTTCACTTTTTTCACAATGTCATTATGGGGTATTGTGTGTAGAATTTTGAGGAAATAAATGAATATAAATAAATGAATAAATAAATTTAATCCATTTTGGAATAAGGCTGTAATATATATATATATATATATATATATATATATATATATATATATATATATATATATATATATATATACACTGTAAAAAAAAACTAATTTTACAGAAAAAATCTCTAAATTTTTTACAGTAATTTTACATTATATTCAAAACTTAGTAAAATGACAAACAATCTCTCTAAATTAACCGTTTGACTTTCATTTTAGGTACTTTATTATTAAAGACAAATTACCGACAATTTTGTTTTTTATACAGGGAAATTACAGTATTATTTATACAGTATTTTTTCTGTTATTTTAAATTATATTCAAAAGTTCGTAAAAATTACAAACATTCTGTAAATTAACAGCTTGACTGTTATTTTATGTACTATCTAATTAATGACAAATTACAGCAATTTGTCTGTTTTATACAATAAAATTGACATATTATTTACAGTGTTTTTTCCTGTTTTTTTTTAAATACATTTAAAATTAAAGTAATAAATTGTAATTAAAGCTGCAAGCAGCGATGATAGGGACCTCGCACCCGGGCTCACCGCCGCCCGGTGGCCTCAGGATGACAGAGAACATCGAACAATATTAATTTATGGCGATATATATAAAGAACCTGAGAAAATCACAGATTTATGCCAAACTTCCTCCTGTCAGCAGGTGGCGCTATAACTGTGTCTCAATATTATTATGTAGATGTGTTCAGGAGAGGACTTTTATCCACCATGTGAAGTTTCAGGCTGATCAGACATTGTGTGGTTGAATTATGAGCCAAATTGCCTTCTGCCAGCAGGTGGCACTATGACAGACTCAATATTGGTATGTAGATGTCTTCAGGAGAGGAATTTAATCAACCATGTGAAGTTTTAAGCAGTACAGACATTGTGTGGCTGAGTTATAAGCCAAACTTCTTGTAGCCAGCAGGTGGCGCTATGACATACTCAATATTATTATGTACATGTGTTCAGGCGAGGATTTTAAACAACCATGTAAAATTTCAGGCAAATCAGACATTGTGGGGCTGAATTGTAAGCCAAACTACTATCTGCCAGCAGGTGGCGCTATGACTGACTCAATATTATTATGTGGATGTGTTCAAGAGTGGACTTTTATCAACCATGTGAAGTTTCAGGCTGATCGGACATTGTGTGGCTGAGTTATAAGTACTTCCTAATCCATGGCGAAGCGTTGAGGTTTGTCATGCCGCCACGGACACGCCCCTCTGCGAAAACTCTAGATCTTCACAATATATAATCGCTAGAGCTTTCAGATGACACCACCCAAATTTGGTGCTGAAACGATAAAATTTGTGGGAGGAGTTTGTTACACTGTAAAACGTGCCATTTCCTGTGGCCAGCAGGTGGCGCTATAACTGTATCTTGATATTGTCATGTAAACGCGTTCAGGTTAGGACTCTTATCAAACGTGTGAATTTTGAGGCAGATCAGATAATGCATGCCTGAGTTATAACGACTTCCTGTTTTGTGGCGAATCGTCAAAGTTTGCGAGGCCGCCACGGACACGCCCATCGACAAAAACTCCAAAGCTTCGCAATTTAACATCGCCAAGGCCTTTAGATGACAAAACCCAATTTTGGTGTCGATCGGATCAAATTCCTAGGAGGAGTTCGTTAAAATACAACGCCTGAAAATGGCAAAAACGCCACATTTTCACCACAGGAAGTTACAAATATCCGACTTCCTGTTGGGTTTGAGATATGGCTCCAAGAGATTTTTTCGTATGTTTTGGCATGTTTGAGGTGTGTGCCAGTTTTCGTGCATGTGCGTGATTCATGGATCGGGGGCTCGTCCGTTTAATTTTTCTAGGTGGCGCTGTTGAGTCATTTTGCCACGCCCACTTCAATATTGTTATGTGGATGTGTTCAAGAGATGACGTTTATCAACCATGTGAAGTTTCAGGCAGATTGGACATTGTGTGGTTGAGTTATAAGGACTTTCTGTTCCATGGCGAAGCGTTGAGGTTTGTCATACCGCCATGGACACGCCCCTCTGCGAAAACTCTAAATCTTCACAATATATCATCGCTAGAGCTTTCAGATAACACCACTCAATTTTGGTGTTGATACGATAAAATTTGTGGGAGGAGTTTATAACTCAGTAAATCATGTCATTTCCTGTGGCCAGCAGGTGGCGCTGTAACTGTATCTGGATATCGGCATGTAAACGTGTTCAGGTCAGGACTCTTATCAAGCGTGTGAATTTTGAGGCAGATCAGATAATGCATGCCTGAGTTATAACGACTTCCTCTTTTGTGGCGAATCGTCAAAGTTTGCGAGGCCGCCACGGACACGCCCATCGATGAAAACTCTAAAGCTTCGCAATTTAACATCGCCAAGGCCTTTAGATGACAAAACCCAATTTTGGTGTCGATCGGATAAAATCCCTAGGAGGAGTTCGTTAAAATACAACGCCTGGAAATGGCAAAAACGCCACTTTTTCGCCGCAGGAAGTTAAAAATATCCGACTTCCTGTTGGGTTTGACATATGGCTCCAAGAGACTTTTTCGTATGTTTTGGCAAGTTTGAGGTGTGTGCCAATTTTCGTGCATGTGCGTGATTTGTGGATCGGGGGCTCGTCCGTTTAATTTTTCTAGGTGGCGCTGTCGAGTCATTTTGCCACGCCCACTTCTGAAGCCCATAACAAACGTAAATTTTCGCCACTTCTGAGGCGTGTGCAAAGTTGCGTGAGTTTTCGGGCATGTTTAGCCCCTCAAAACCGCGATTCATTCCGCGGAAGAAGAAGAAGAAGAAGAAGAATTAAAGCTGCAAGCAGCGATGATAGGGACCTCGCACCCGGGCTCACCGCCGCCCGGTGGCCTCAGGACGACAGAGAACAGTGAACAATAACAATTTAAGCCGATAAATATAAAAAAACCTGAGAAATCCACAGATTTATGCCAAACTTCCTCCTGTCAGCAGGTGGCGCTATGACTGTGACAGTATTGTCATGTAGATGTCTTCAGGAGAAGACTTTTATCAACCATGTGAAGTTTCAGGCAGATCGGACATTGTGTGGCTGAGTTAAAAGCCAAACTACCTGTTGCCAGCAGGTGGCGCTATGACTGTGACTCAATATTGGCATGTAGATGTCTTCAGGAGAGGACTTTTATCAACCCTGTGAAGTTTCAGGCTGATTGGACATTGTGTGGCTGAGTTATAAGCAAAACTACCTTCTGTCACTAGGTGGCGCTATGACTGACTCAATATTGGCATTTAGATGTCTTCAGGAGAGGAATTTAATCAACCGTGTGAAGTTTCAGGCAGATCAGACATTGTGTGGTTGAGTTATAAGGACTTCCTTTTTCATGGCGAAGCGTTGAGGTTTGTCATGCCGCCACGGACACGCCCCTCTGCAAAAACTCTAGATCTTCACAATATATCATCGCTTGAGCTTTCAGATACACAACCAACCAAATTTGGTGCTGATATGAAAACATTTGTGGGATGAGTTTATTACTTTGTAAATCATGACATTTCCTGTGGTCAGCAGGTGGCGCTATAACTGTATCTGGATATCGGCATGTAAACTTGTTCTGGTCTGGACTCTTATTAAACATGTAAATTTTGAGGCAGATCGGATAATGCATGCCTGAGTTATAATGACTTCCGGTTTTGTGGCGAATCGTTAAAGTTTGTGAGGCCGCCACGGACACGCCCATCGACAAAACCTCTAAAGCTTCGCAATTTAACATCGCCAAGGCCTTTAGATGACAAAACCCAATTTTGGTGTCGATAGCATAAAATCCCTTGGAGGAGTTCGTTAAGATACAAAGCCTGGAAATGGCAAAAATGCCACTTATTTGCCGCAGGAAGTTAAAAATATCCGACTTCCTGTTGGGTTTGAGATATGGCTCCAAGAGACTTTTTCGTATGTTTTGGCATGTTTGAGGTGTGTGCCAATTTTCGTGCATGTGCGTGATTCGTAGATTAGGGGCTCGTCCATTTAATTTTTATAGGTGGCGCTGTCGAGTCATTTTGCCACGCCCGCTTCATTATTGTTATGAGGATGTGTTCAGGAGAGGACTTTTATCCACCATGTGAAGTTTCAGGCAGATCGGACATTGTGTGCTTGAGTTATAAGGACTTCCTGTTCCTTGGCGAAGCGTTGAGGTTTGTCATGCCGCCACGGACACGCCCCTCTGCAAAAACTCTAGATCTTCACAATATATCATCGCTAGGGCTTTTAGATAACACAACCCAAATTTGGTGCTGATACAAAAAAAATTGTGGGAGGAGTTTGTTACGATGTAAAACATGTCATTTCCTGTGGCCAGCAGGTGGCGCTATAACTGTATTTGGATATTGGCATGTAAACTTGTTCAGGTCAGGACTCTTATCAAACGTGTGAATTTTGAGGCAGATCTGATAATGCATGCCTTAGTTATAACGACTTCCTGTTTTGTGGCGAATCGTCAAAGTTTGCGAGGCCGCCACAGACACGCCCATCGACGAAAACTCTAAAGCTTCGCAATTTAACATCGACAAGGCCTTTAGATGACAAAACCCAATTTTGGTGTCGATAGCATAAAATCCCTAGGAGGAGTTCGTTAAAATACAACGCCTGGAAATGGCAAAAACGCCACTTTTTCGTCGCAGGAAGTCAAAAATATCCAACTTCCTGTTGGGTTTGAGATATGGCTCCAAGAGACTTTTTTGTATGTTTTGGCATGTTTGAGGTGTGTGCCAATTTTCGTGCATGTGCGTGATTCGTGGATCGGGGGCTTGTCTGTTTAATTTTTCTAGGTGGCGCTGTCGAGTCATTTTGCCACGCCCACTTCCGAAGACCATAAAAAACGTAAATTTTCGCCACTTCTAAGGCGTGTGCAAAGTTGCGTGAGTTTTCGGGCTTGTTTAGCCCCTCAAAATCGCGATTCATTGGAGAGAAGAATAATAATAATAATTAAAGCTGCAAGCAGCGATGATAGGGACCTCGCAACCGGGCTTACCGCCGCCCACTGGCCTCAGTATGACAGAACAGCGAACAACATTAATTTAAGCCAACATATAAAAAAACCTGAAAAAATCACAAATTTGTGCCAAACTTCCTTCTGTCAGCAGGTGGCGCTATGACTGTGAGTCAATATTTGCATGTAAATGTCTTCAAGAGATACAATTTATCAACCATGTGAATTTTCAGGCTGGTCAGACATTCTTTGGCTGAGTTATAAGCCAAACTACCTTCTACTAGCAGGTGGTGCTATAAATGACTCAATATTTGTATGGGGATGTGTTCAGGAGGGGAATTTAATCAACCATGTGAAGTTTCAGGCAGATCAGACATTGTGTGGTTGAGTTATAAGAAATTCCTGTTCCATGGCGAAGTGTTGAGGTTTGTCATGCCAACACAGACACGCCCCTCTGCAAAAACTCTAGATCTTCTCAATATATCATCGCTTGAGCCTTCAGATAACAACCAACCAAATTTGGTGCTGATACGAAAAAAATTGTGGGAGGAGTTTATTACTCTGTAAATCATGACATTTCCTGTGGCCAGCAGGTGGCGCTATAACTGTATCTGAATATTGGCATGTGAATGTGTTCTGGTCTGGACTCTTATTAAACATGTGAATTTTGAGGCAGATCGGATAATGCATGCCTGAGTTATAATGACTTCCGTTTTTGTGGCGAATCGTCAAAGTTTGCGGGGCCACCACGGACACGCCCATCGACAAAAACTCTAAAGCTTCGCAACTTAACATCGCCAAGGCTTTAAGATGACAAAACCCAATTTTGGTGTTGATTGGATAAAATCCCTAGGAGGAGTTTGTTAAAATACAACGCCTGGAAATGGTAAAAACGCCACTTTTTTACAGCAGGAAGTTAAAAATATCTGACTTCCTGTTGAGTTTGAGATATGGCTCCAAGAGACTTTTTCCTATGTTTTGGCATGTTTGAGGTGTGTGCCAATTTTCGTGCATGTGTGTGATTCGTATATCAGGGGCTCGTCCAATTAATTATGGTAGGTGGCGCTGTCGAGTCTATTTGCCACGCCCACTTTAATATTGTTATGTGGATGTGTTCAGGAGAAGACTTTTATGAACCATGTGAAGTTTCAGGCAGAGCAGACATTGTGTGGTTGAGTTATAAAGCCTTCCTGGTCAATGGCGAAGCGTTGAGGTTTGTCATGCCGCCACGGACACACCCTTCTCCGAAAACCCTAGATCTTCAAAATATATCATCGCCAGAGCTTTTAGATAACACAACCCAATTTTGGTGCTGATACGATAAAATTTGTGGGAGGAGTTTGTTACTCTGTAAAACATGTCATTTCCTGTGGCCAGCAGGTGGCGCTATAACTGTATCTAGATATTGGCATGTAAACGTGTTCAGGTCAGGACGCTTATCAAGCGTGTGAATTTTGAGGCAGATCTGATAATGCATGCCTGAGTTATAACGACTTCCTCTTTTGTGGCGAATCATCAAAGTTTGCGAGGCCACCACGGACACGCCCATCGATGAAAACTCTAAAGCTTCGCAATTTAACATCGCCAAGGCCTTTAGATGACAAAACCCAATTTTGGTGTTGATCGGATAAAATCCCTAGGAGGAGTTTGTTAAAATACAACGCCTGGATATGGCAAAAACGCCACTTTTTCGCCACAGGAAGTTAAAAATATCTGACTTCCTGTTGGGTTTGAGATATGGCTGCAAGAGACTTTTTCGTATGTTTTGGCATGTTTGAGGTGTGTGTCAATTTTCGTGCATGTGCGTGATTCGTGGACCGGGGGCTCGTCCGTTTAATTTTTCTAGGTGGCGCTGTCGAGTCATTTTGCCACGCCCACTTCCGAAGCCCATAATAAACGTAAATTTTCACCCCTTCTGAGGCGTGTGCAAAGTTGCGTGACTTTTCGGGCATGTTTAGCCCCTCAAAACCGCAATTCATTCCGGACGAGAATAATAATAATAATAATAATAATAATAATAAACGGAGCAATTCCAATAGGGCCTTGCACCGTTCGGTGCTCGGTCCCTAATTAAAGCTGCAAGCAGCGATGATAGGGACCTCGCACCCGGGCTCACCGCCGCCGGTGGCCTCCGGATGACAAAGAACAGCGAACAATAATAACTTAAGCCGATATATAAAAAGAACCAGAGAAAATCACAGATTTATGCCTAACTTTCTCCTGTCAGCAGGTGGCGCTATGACTGTGTCTCAATATTGGCATGTAGATGTGTTCAGGAGAGGATTTTACTAAACCATGTGAAGTTTCAGGCTGATCAGACATTGTGGGGCTGAGTTGTAAGCCAAACTACCTTCTGCCAGCAGGCGGCGCTCTGACAGACTAAATATTGGCATGTAAATGTGTTCAGGAGAGGAATTTAATCAACCATGTGAAGTTTCAAGCAGTTCAGACATTGTGGGGCTGATTTGTAAGCCAAACTACTATCTGCCAGCAGGTGGCGCTATGACAGACTCAATATTATTATGTAGATGTGTTCAGGAGAGGACTTATATCAACCATGTGAAGTTTCAGGCAGATCGCACATTGTGTGGTTGTGTTATAAGGACTTCCTGTTCCATGGCGAAGCGTTGAGGTTTGTCATGCCGCCACAGACACGCCCCTCTGTGAAAACTCTAGATCTTTACAATATATCATCGCTATAACTTTCAGATAACACCACCCAGTTTTGGTGCTGATACGATAAAATTTGTAGGAGGAGTTTGTTACTCCGTAAATCATGTAATTTTCTGTGGCCAGCAGGTGGCGGTATAACTGTATCTGGATATTGGCATGTAAACGTGTTCTGGTATGGACTCTTATTAAACATATGAATTTTGAGGCAGATTGGATAATGCATGCCTGAGATATAATGATTTCCGGTTTTGTGGCGAATCATCAAAGTTTGCGAGGCCGCCACAGACACGCCCATCGACAAAAACTCTAAAGCTTCGCAATTTAACATCGCCAAGGCCTTTTGATGACAAAACCCAATTTTGGTGTCGATCGGATAAAATCCCTAGGAGGAGTTCGTTAAGATACAACGCCTGGAAATGGCAAAAATGCCACTTATTTGCCGCAGGAAGTTAAAAATATCCGACTTCCTGTTGGGTTTGAGTTATGGCTCCAAGAGACTTTTTTGTATGTTTTGGCGTGTTTGAGGTGTGTGTCAATTTTCGTGCATGTGTGTGATTCGTAGATCAGGGGCTCGTCCGTTTAATTATTATAGGTGGCGCTGTCGAGTCATTTTGCCACGCCCACTTCAATATTGTTATGGGGATGTGTTCAAGAGAGGACTTTTATCAACTATGTGAAGTTTCAGGCAGATCGGACTTTGTGTGGTTGAGTTATAAGGACTTCCTGTTCCATGGCGAAGCGTTGAGGTTTGTCATGCCGCCACGGACACGCCCCTCTCCGAAAACTCTAGATCTTCACAATATATCATTGCTAGAGCTTTCAGATAACACAACCCAAATTTGGTGCTGATTCGAAAAAATTTGTGGGAGGAGTTTGTTACGATGTAAAACATGTCATTTCCTGTGGCCAGCAGGTGGCGCTATAACTGTATCTGGATATTGGCATGTAAACGTGTTCAGGTCAGGACTCTTATCAAACGTGTGAATTTTGAGGCAGATCGGATAATGCATGCCTGAGTTATAACGACTTCCTGTTTTGTGGCGAATTGTCAAAGTTTGCGAGGCCGCCACGGACACGCCCATCGACGAAAACTCAAAAGCTTCGCAATTTAACATCGCCAAGGCCTTTAGATGACAAAACCCAATTTTGTTGTCGATCGGCTAAAATCCCTAGGAGGAGTTCGTTAAAATACAACGCCTGGAAATGGCAAAAACGCCACTTTTTCGCCGCAGGAAGTTAAAAATATCTGACTTCCTGTTGGGTTTGAGATATGGCTCCAAGAGACTTTTTCGTATGTTTTGGCATGTTTGAGGTGTGTGCCAATTTTCGTGCATGTGCGTGATTCGTGGATCGGGGGCTTGTCCGGTTAATTTTTCTAGGTGGCGCTGTCGAGTCATTTTGCCACGCCCATTTCCAAAACCCATAACAAACGTAAATTTTCGCCACTTCTGAGGTGTGTGCAAAGTTTCGTGAGTTTTTGGGCATGCTAAGGCCCTCAAAATCGCGATTCATTCCGGAAAAGAATAATAATAATAAACGGAGCAATTCCAATAGGGCCTTGCACCGTTTGGTGCTCGGTCCCTAATAAACGGAGCAATTCCAATAGGGCCTTGCACCGTTCGGTGCTCGGTCCCTAATAATAATAAACGGAGCAATTCCAATAGGGCCTACGCACCGTTTCGGTGCTCGGTCCCTAATTACTTGCTCTGTAAAAAAAAAAAAAAAAAAAATCGTGAAAAAAGGTCAAATGACTGGCAGCTACGGCTGCCAAACAAAAACCATAAAATTAAGGTAAAATTTCTTTGTTGAAATAAAGTTCAAAAAGTAATAAATCTACAGATATTTTCATTAAAATGTTTACAGAAAAACACTGTTATTTTACAGACTTTTCCTAGATTATTACTATCAAATCCATTTAATAAAGTAACACACTAAGAGGGCTCACATACACCTGTTTCAGATTCTGCTGATTGCGCGCGCACACACAGTCGGAGGATCGTTATGAACTGATTACATGCACTTTAAAAGCAGCACAGGCGCATGCACCAATTGCATAGTCTTGTTATACTGCTACTGTGAACATTAGAATGCGTTTCTCTTCTTTGGCCTTGCTTTGTTTGTTAATTGTTTACGTTGTTTGCTGCCAGGACTAATCATTTGCTTGTTAATTGAACATGACTCTGGATTCCCTGCATACATCTGTTTCCAGGTTGCCCCTGTGTTGACTTTTGCTTACCTGACCATCTCTGTGTAATAAACCTGCATTTGAATCTGCACTGCTTTGTCAGGGTCCCCTTCATGTTACAGTTCCATTTAATTTAAGATTTGGAACTGAATTATTTCATACAACTTAAACCTCTACATGTTTTAAAGTAAATACTATTCAATAAAATGTAAGATATGGTTGTGAGAATTTTACTAAGTTGTATCTCGTTTGATGTTTATTCCAAACTTTTTTGATCCAAAATACAACTGTTAAATTATGACCAAGAGCAGAGTGTTTCTCTGTAAAACTCTTATTGTGTTACTTTATTAAATGGATTTGATCATAATAATCTAGGAAAAGTCTGTAAAATAACAGTGTTTTTCTGTAAATATTTTAATGAAAATATCTGTGGATTTATTATTTTTTGCACTTTATTTAAACAAAGAAATTTTACTGTAATTGTATGTTTTTTGTTTGTCTGCCAGTCATTTGACCTTTTTTTTTACGATTTTTTTTTTTTACAGTGTATATGTATATATAAATATATATATTGGAAAATGTAAAGTGCTATGAATACTTTCCGGATGCACTGTACATGTCAACTTAACACTAGCCCCAACGTAACAGTCTACTTATAATCGAATGAAAATTAGTTGGCATGTTGATGCAATGTAACTTAAATTCAACAAACGGACCATCAAAATAAAGTGTGACCTAAAATTCTGGATTAAGAATTATAAGAATGTTCAACTAATAATTACATTTATTTTATTTCAGCTATGTTTTAGTAAATAAATGTTATTTATTTATAAGTTCAAACACTAATTACTTCAAACATATTAGTTTGCTTTTTGGGTAAACATGCTCTAAGGCAGGCATGTCCAAACTCAGTCCTGGAGGCCCAGTGTCCTGCAAAGTTTAGTTCCAACCCCAGACAGACACACCTGGGCTAGCTAATCAAGCTATTACAATAGCTGCGTCCCAAATCGCATACTTATGCACTATTCTACGCCATTTTGTAGTATAAACAGTGTAAGTAGTGTGTTCACACTGAAAACTCTAAAAATCATAAGTGCACTTTAATTACCCAGATGATGCACTCATTCAGCTGCTAAAATTAAGTGTGTAAGGATGGACACTTCACGCACTCAACGACCGCAGGTTTGCATACGTAGCGGAAGGGGCGGAGCTATCGGACGCACATGTTGGATAACTTTATTTATTTTGGATGGTGAAAGCAAATTTCTCCAACGAGAGTGATTATAGCGCCTCCCGATGGTGAATGCGGCAATACTCATGGCAGGTATTATTTGATAATTCTGTTGTTTATTTCACTGATTTGGCAACCGTCAAACGTCATTAGGGAAACGGTTTGAATTTCCGCTTAGTAAAAAAAACATTAGTGTGCCATTTGGGACACCACTTCATACATAAACTATCCTGTTGAGTGTGTAAGTGCATAAGTACATAGTGCATGAGTGCATAGTGTATAGTGTGCCATTTGGGACGCAGCTTAGGCTTTCTAGAAACCAACTTGCCGCAACACACCTGCAAGGATGAGCAATAATCTGCAAGACATCGGCCCTCCAGGACGGAGTTTGGACACCCCTGCCCTAAGGGGTTTTCACTAGAGCATGGGTAAACAGCTAAATTTGTATGTCTTCAAAAAAGATAAGTCTGTATTGTATCTAAAAAAATTAATACCTATAATTCCCAACAGCATATCAAACTTTTTACTGTTTGCATCCTAAAAATGTCATTTTATCAAATGACAGACAGACATGACCTGCAAGATGCAAAACAATTTTTTTTTGATGTGCCCCAAAATAAAACAGAAATTCAATGTACTTTTTCAACTACAGCCGGGATCATCTCAAGGCTGCTGGGTCGAGCAGAAAACTTGCTATACAAACGACAAGCTTCAACCTGATGAAAAAGAAAACAAGAAAATAGCTTCAGTCGATAAGTGACACTTAACAAAATAAATATAACATGCTGTTTCTTAACTTAAACTTAAACTGAATACAAAGATATATGAGATAACTCTGAAATTACTCAGAATTATTTTTAAATTGTAGGATAATTGCCAAAGCTATCAATACCATAGGTTATGTTTGTTTTGAGGCAAAGCTAAACATTTGCTAGCAACTGGATAATACCTGAGGGAACTCCTGAAACGCTCCTGTGGTTTCTTGGTTTCTATCGGATGAGCCACCAAGCACAATGACAGGCCTGTACATAAAAAAAAAAAAAAAAAAGAGTGAGAGGAGAAAGAAAGAGAGAGAGAGAGAGAGAGAGAGAGAGAAAGAAATAGAGAGAGAAGAAAATTTCTACAACAAAACAAATAGCCCATTTGAAAGCAGTTCACTTTAGTTTAAGTGAATTCAGCTACCAGCAGTTCACGTTAGCATTAGCCATTCCTCCTAGCGCATGAATCAGGCCAGGCCCAGACACCACTAGACAGACAGCTGGCCTGAAAAACAAATAAATATATTAATAAATACATTTTTGAAGACAAAAACCAAACAAATAAGCAACAAGTTGAAATATTCATACCGTCCAGTCAAATATCCAATGGCAGATGCAGCGTAGCAGGCCTGGTAGAAGAAAAAAGATCCCAACACTAGTAAACACAGATTTAGAGTTTTCTTGTTAAAAAAAAAATTATAATTAATTAATTTTAAAAAATAACTTTTTAAATTGTTTTTATAAATAAATAAATGTTAAACTAAGAGTCTTACTGCTTGTTCATTGCGCATGCCAACATACTTGATGCCAGCCGCTTGCGCAGCCATGGCCACCTCAATGATAGGCACACCAACAATGCCAAACATGTACTCCACATTCTGCAGATAGAGTTGAGTCAGTGTTAGTAGACATAAAGAACAGGCAAGCTATAGTATGTTGAATATTAATGTTAATCTTCACAATAATATACAATATATTTTACACCAGGTAAATGAAAGAGTATTAAAAGGTTACAAAAATTGTAAGAAAATATAAGTATATAAAATAAAATAAAAAATAATATGATTGAAAGAAAAATGTTATAAACAACAAATATAACAGAAACTTAATCTTAAGAAACTTAATCTTAAAATATATTGTTATTTTTATAATATATTTCTTTTACAGTATTATGTATTTTATAAACATTTAGACATGAAAATATACTATAAACTTTTGAAATATATGCGATATGTGGTCTAAAAGACCAAAATTCTCTTATATGGGCTCCATTAATGCATTGCCTTCTTGTAGCAACACAGCAATATACTGTACACTCACCAGACACTTTATTAGGTACACCTGTCCAGCTGTTCATCAACACAAATTTCTAATCAGTTAATCACATGGCTGCAACCCAGTGCATTTAGGCATGTAGAATTGGTCAAGACGACCTGCTGCAGTTCAAACAGAGCATCAGAATGGGGAAGAAATGTGATTTAAGTGCCTTTGAACATGGTTGTTGGTGCCAGATTTGCTGGTCAAAATATTTCAGAAACTGCTGATCAACTGTGATTTTCACTCACAACCATTTCTAGGGTTTACAGAGGATGGTCAGAAAAAGAGAAAATATCCAGTGAGCTGCAGTTTTGTGGGCGCAAATGCCTTGTTGATGCCAGAGGAGAATGGCCAGACTGGTTGGAAAGGTAACAGTAACTCAAATAACCACTTGTTACAACCGAGGTATGCAGAAGAGCATCTTTAAACACACAACCTTGAGGCGTATAGGCTACAGCAGCAGAAGTGCACATCGGATGCCACTTCTGTCAGCTAAGAACAGGAAACTAAGGGTACAATGTGCAGAGGCTCACCAAAATTGGACAATAGAAGATTGAAAAAAACTGGTCTTATGAGTCTTGATTTCTGCTGCAACATTCAGATGGTAGGGTAAGAATTTGGCGTCAACACCATAAAAGCATCCATCCTGCCTGGTATCAATGGTTCAGGCCGCTGGTGGTGTGATATTTTCTTGGCACACTTTGGGCCCATTAGTACCAAGTGAACATTGTCACAGCTTTACCTGAGTATTGTTGCAGACTATGTCCATCCCTTTATGACCACGGTGTACCCATCTTCTTATGGCTACTTCCAGCAGGATAACGCACCATGTCATAAAACACAAATCATCTCAGACTGGTTTCTTGAACATGACAATGAGTTCACTGTACTCAAATGGCCTCCACAGTCACAAGAACTCAGTCCAATACAACACCTTTGGAATGTGGTGGAATGGGAGATTCACATCATGAATGTGCAACCAACAAATCTGCGGCAACTGCATGATGCTATCACGTCAATATGGACCAAAATCTCTCAGGAATATTTCCAGTACCTTGTTGAATCTATGCCATGACAGATTACAGCAGTTCTGAAGGCAAAAGGGGTCCAATGAAAAACTAATATGATGTAACCCAAAAATTGGTCAGTGAGTGTACTCTAAGTAAATGTATTGTAAGTCTAAATGTATTAGTAAATGCTAAAACTAATACTACCTACATAAACAATCTTGACGCATTATCCATTTTCAGATCAATATATTCAACCGTTCATGAATGAAACATTTACATTTATAGTACATTTAGCAGACGATTTTGTCCAAAGCGACTTACAAGCATTCAGTGATTAAACAAAAATAAATTACATAATATATACTTTTTCTTTCTTTCTGTGCTATCATATGGAATATTTCACAAATAATTTGTTATACATTTATCCCCATTCCTGTTTTGATACTTGTTTGACAGCTATGGTGCGCATGCGCAACACCTTTAACACACTGTCCGAAGTTCAACAGCACAAGCGAGAGACCTATTTTGTTGCAGACAGTAACAAAAAGTTTTTAATAACTCGCTAGAATACAAAGGTTTTTTGTAAAGATACTCACCTTGCAAAGGCTGGACCAAAGCACAGAAAAGAAACATTGTGAAAGCACTTTTACGAAGAGTAAGCAGACTGACCTGATCTTTCAGCGCCGCAGCGATGAGTTGAGCTCCAGTAACTTCATCCATAACTACTTTTACAACTGATTCATTTCACTTACTAACACAAACATCCAGTGCTCACCGTCCTGCAGCTCTTCTTCTGTGCTTGGTGAGGATTTAAAACTAAAAAACATGCGCATGTCTCCACCTACTGGATGTACTGCTGAAGCATGGCAAGCCGGTTTAACATTTATTCAATAAAACGAAAACTATTTTTCACAAAAGGCAGTGTCTATTAATCCATCAATAAACGAGACGTCATACCAGAAATGTACATTCTCTGTCCCTGAAATAAAAACATAAAAGTAAACAAAAAGTATTCCATCCCAAAAATGTCTAAAATGGACTGCTGGTTGATTTCTGTTAACTGTTCTGTAAATGTCATTCATTTGGTTCTCAGATTTTTGTTCTTTATTAAAACACTTTAGAAATACACCCTCTCATTGTCTTTTCCTCAGCACAATCGAACCTACAGCTTTAATAATTTTGTCATGCTTAAAACTGTTATTTAGAAACAAACAAAAAAAAAACTTCCGAAATGGCAAGTTTAAGTTGATATCATTCACATCAATTGATTTAAAAACATGAAATTATATTTACTAATAAACACTATTTTACAATTATCCCAATTTTACTTTCAGTCACATTTGTATTAAATCTGACATCATTTGATGGAGAAGCTGACAGTGATCAAATATGCATTCTATCATTGAATTGTGTGATTTTATGATTGTTTTTGTATAATTTTTTTGAGGAAAAGCGTAAGTCAGGCCCTGACCGATGACATTTTTTATAAGTGAAAATGTACGTTTCTGGTAAAATGTCTCAAACAATACCCAAATGAATGACAAAAAAAAAAAAAAAAAAAAAAAACCACTACAACAACACGTTCACAACGTTGATTATTAGGAAGCCATTTCTTAAAATGATACTTAATGAATATTAAAGCTACACATTCTCTAACAGACTGTGATATCAAATTCCACTGATGCGATGCTCTAAAAGAAAAACAAGCTTGACCAAAAGAAGTTTTTTCTAAGTGGAATAATTAGTTGCTTTCTACAAGTTTCAACTGAATAAAGTGAGATAGACGAAAAGAACCTAACCATGCATAATCTTGTAAACCACACAACCATTTCCCAACTAAGCAAGCTATGAGTTTTTAAAAAAGTACAATGATGAAAACTAAACCGTTTTTGCATCTAAAATTGTAAGTGCTCATTCATATAATAATTCCAAAGGTTTTAAAATTGTAGATTTTGTCTTAGACAAACTTATCAGACAATAGTTGATATGAGAGAGTAATAGAAACATTTTATTTTAGGAACTTTTGTTGACGTCAAAAATGTATTTATTTCTTGATATAATCATTCCGTAGCTGAATGATTGGAATTTGACAGTTGTGCTGACAACGAGCGGAGTAAATATTAATCAATAGGACTGCAACCAGACTAGACAAATGATTAAAGACAATGCCTGATCATGTAGTTCTACGTACCTCAAAGAACTGAACAAGGAATCCTTTTATTCTGTATTGTTCCCTTGCTGGAATAAATCTGAAAAGATGAAAGAGTTGGAATCTTTTTTGATCCTGACAGAGAGGATCGTAGACTTTAAATACAATTTTTGCAGCCTTATTTGATAAAGAATTTCTAATAAATCCTAGAAATGACTAAATTAAAATTGACTATAGATACCTTTTCTAATGTGTTTTAAAGCTAAGTCCAGATAAACTTAGGTATTTATATTCTGAAACAGCTTGAAATTTCTCTGTGAAGACAACAACATCCTGTTTTGTACCTAGTCCTTTAGAAAAGTACATGCAAGCTTTTTTTCTATTTGATTTCAGGGAACACTGAATCAGAAATGCTATTAAATTTGTTAAACCATTAAGTTATTTATAACCTCTTCAACATATAACGGTCTATTTTCCATACCAGTATGCTTGCATTTTAGTTTGTTTGTTGTTTGTTCAATTACTTAACCCATTAAATAGTAGTATTTATTCATTTGACAATAGTTATTACTACCATTAGATAGTAGCTATTGAATATGTGTAACTATTATGTTGTTATTAATAACGGATTTCAAAACTTTTCCATAAACTTCTTTCAGTTTTTTTTTTTTTTTTTTGAGGCATGTTTCCACTTTAAAATATTTTTTCTACTATTTTTACATATGTGAACTAGGCCATAACTGTCCATTTTTGAAAATTGAGATTTAGATATCCAAAAAAGCCAAATCTTTCCAGTGATTTGTTAGGAGCTGAAAATCTGGAACTCGAGGGTTCAATATATAAATAATAATAAATAAATCTTGAGAAATTTTGAGAAAGTTGCCCTCAAAGATGAGTTTTTAGCAATGAATATTAATTACTAAGCATAATTTGAGTTTTTATATATTTACTAAACAACTAAACAAAACGCTATTCCCACAAATATCCCTGTCCAAATTTAAGCTCACATATGGTCTATACATTTAGTTATTCTTTCACAACTAGTGATTATTAGGTAAAAATACTAGTTCTTAATCACAAGATACCAGCTAATATCATGTTACACAGATATTAGTCATTATTCTGTATGCAGCCTATTTAATAGTACTGATACAAACTTATTAGACACTATTACTTGATTCAGAAGTTTTTAGTAACTATTTATTTGGTAGAAGTGAAAAAATGTAATGGTAATCTGTTACTATTCGGATATCAGCAATTCAGTCTAATTGGTGTGGATTTCAGTTGTGTCAACATGTTTTTTTAATGTTAATAATTATAATGTTTATTTGTTTTACACTACATTGTAATGCTACATCATTAGACAATCATACTTACTTGTCTTCAGCATATTTCTTTACAAAGCAATAAAGAGATTATGGACCAATTTAAAGACATTTTCTTACAGTATTACAAACAAGATCTGGCTTTTTTTTTTGCTTAAAAGTTTCTAAAAAACTTTTTTTTTAATTTATAAATAATAAGAAGAATAAGATTAAAATAACTAAATAATAAACTAAATATGATTGTAAATTCTTCTAAATAAATAAAATATATCTAAAAAAAAGTAAATAAAATAATGCAACAAAACCGAAATACATTTTTATAACAAAATATTAAAATAATAAACTAAATATGATTGAAAATTGTTTAAAATAACAAAATGTTCAATTTTTTTATTGAGTAATGAAACAGAAACTGCATATTTAAAAAATAACTGTATACATTAATAAATATAATCACTATTAATAATAATTGATTAAAACATTTTCAGAAAATTGAGAAATAAATTTGCCACAGTTTTATAAACAAAATTCCAAACATGATTTGCTTACTAGTTTTTCTAAAACATTTTTAAAATACTGTTTTACTCATGTTGCATTTCTTTATCATGTAAAAGAAAAAAAAACGTACAGAAAAAATAAACAGGCAGACATTTCAGATTTTAATTTTAATACGCAAAACACCATTACAGATTTCAGCACTTCCTAAACTATCAAGATCTGCAACAAAACCCGATTTACACG